>NC_066890.1:35892198-36014698 GCF_022985175.1 Labeo rohita
CACTTTCTGTATTCCTTCTTCCCTTTTTCTGATATGAAGACGGATGGAGAGCTCAACAGGGGTTTTTCGATTTTATCCTTCTTGTAATATTCCAAACCTAAAACAAAATAAGCTGGTTTTAACCTTTGCTCTTTGCTTTATTAAATCTGTCATCTGCGTGTAGATGGACAGGATGTATAGACTGACATTAAAACTGGCGTAAGGAGAAACTGCACTCATAGCGGAGATGGATGGGATTTTTTTCCAATTCCGAGAGGGATTACAAGTCTGATTTTATAACGTATGAAAGACCAAAGGAGAATATCCCATACATGCTATGAGTATTCAGTGCATTTCAGTTATCCCTACCATGAAACCCTGTAAATTTTAGGTTTTATTAAAACTTAAATATTTTACTCAAAGAAAAAAAACAGCAAGTTCACTCACTTAAAAAAGTAGCCTGTCCGCTAATTAATATATTTAGCTTGTTTCTTGCTAAATGTATTTATTTTCCTATTTATATTTACATAGTTTATGTTTGTTTTATATGTGTCACCAGTATTGAAAATGTAAAATTTATAACTGTCCTCATGAAGTGATGCTGTTTGCACCCCCTCGCCGTGTCTGTGCCCTCCGCAGCCCGTGTGAAATATTAATCACTTTGCTCTTTCTCTTTTCTCTTCTCTGCCAACAGCTGCCCCTGTACAATAGCGCTTCCCTCCTGGCTGCAAACACACAAGGTCTGCTGTACAGACATATACACACACTCCCCACCTGCGGCTGCTCCTCTGATGACAGACAACAAACTCAGGTAAGGCTCCATTTATATTTACTTTTGACTACGTAAGTTGACCTTAAGTTTTTAGACCCGAGGTAAACCTTAGAACAAGGCGCTGATGAGTTTTTACGATAAGATCTGTGTCCTGACAGGGGACGCGAAGTACGATAGGTATCACAATACGGTACATGATTGAAAACGTACCCGATGTGCTAAAGTGTGTAAATAAATTCTTTATTGTTAGCCAATGAGTCCTGTTTATTTATATGTATATTTTAGAAATGGCATACTAGTAGTTGTAGTTGTGCTTCAAATCATTTACACATGATCATTTAAAATGAATTAGTGATGGTTAGAAGGTGCTTGAAGTGGTGAAGAAAGGAAATAATGACTAGTTACTTTACTAGTGATTATATATTCGTATAAATTTTAAACAAATATCATTGTTAAAGATCAAGTTTATGCATGAACTCTAAACCACGCTTGACCTGTAGTTGTATAACAGGCTTTGACAATTTGTTTGCTCACCTGTATGCAGACAGCAAGTGTAGCTTAACGTAGCTGACATGTTTGTACTCTTTGTTTAAACAGTTTATACTGGAAAACAATGTGTAAAAGCTCCTAAATCCACACTTCAATCTGATTATAATCTAACGGATGCACATAATGGAAAAATTTAGCATAGTGATACAATTGATTGTTCATTTTTCATTATACAATGAGTATAAATGCTATATCCCGGTGAATCAAAATAACATATTTAAAACACTTCCTTCTGGTCTTCGAAAATGATAGGCTGAGAGGAGTGCGATATATTATAATGATAGCAGAACTCCAACCGTTTCACCGTGTGTATCGCTCCATTTGTGGTATTTCTCACAGCGAGTGTTATAGCGGATACCCAAATCCACTATGATCTTATAAATAATACTGTTTTTGTGTCACGGAATGTAGTTTTAAGAGTTTTTAGGCAACAAAGTACTTGTTTTGACTTATATGCGGTTTGTTAATAAAACGTCTATTCATTGTTTTTGGAAACGTGAGCTCCAGGGCGTCAGTGGCGGTTCAGCGCTCACGAGCCGCCGAGAGCAGCCTTACCTCGGGCAGATCTTCTGGAATTTGCCTCTGATATCTCTATAGTGGTTAAACATGAGATATAATTTGTTTGGGGTAAATCTAATGGGCAGTCTTTGGTCTCATTAATCTATTATTTGTTCCAGAGCTAATAGTTTTTTTTATGATGGCTGTTATTGTTTTTTAAATATTATTAGTCAATAAATACTATTGTATATAAATAATAGTAGTGTTTAATAATAGTATTTAATATTGGGAAACGTTGTGTGTTCGTAATTTTGGTGATGGTAATTTTAGTTACATTATTCCGCCATTAGATGGTGACGAGACGAGTTTTTATGAGCGAGTCAGCAGTAAAGACTTCTATGATGAAAGAGACTGAAACGCTATTGTAAACAAGGAAGTTGTTTTTACTTCCAACACAACCTTAATTTACCTTAAATTAGCCTTAACCGATGAAAGGATAGTATGACACAGATATCGCTTTCATCAACGGACATTCAAACTAAGTGTGGGTTTGCACTTACGGTTAATGTATTACTGAATACGTTGTTCTGCTAATTTATGCTGTCTAAACCACGGAAAAAACGTGTGGAAGCTGCTAAATCATATAGAGAAGTAAGCATTAGTAACTTAGTAAGCAGTAACGGTGCAATTTTTTGACAAACTAAAGTTCATAGGTGGTAAAGATATGTACAAGCAGTATTAATTAAGATATTAACCTAATATTTCACCTATCTGACCGTAAATAAGAACAAACACGAAAGTTGTCAAGATTCTTGCCCTGGTTCAGTTTGGCCAACCACAGACGCCTTTTGTTCACCAGGCAGTTTTTTTGCATTTTTCTCCTTTATTTGTTATAATATTTGTCAGTCTATAGTACTCAAAATGTTTTTCCTGGTCCGACCAATTAGTACAGCCCAAAACATAACAATAATTGACCATTTTCAGCAGCAATAATTAGCTAAATATGCAAGCTTTGTTTGGTTCAGTGCTGCCAGTATGGCCGACCAATGACGTGTCATCAAATCACTCTACATAATACAGTGAGCTTTTATTACAGTAATAAAATACTCTTTGAATGACGCAACTCAACGCTCCTTCATTACTACTTCTAAAGTGACGTTTTCGAATTAGTAACGGAGGCTTGGTCTCAGCTGTTAGACTGATAAACTAAGACTTGAATTAGTGGCGGAAGGACATAATTTACACAGAGTTGTTGTTTCATATGTATTTACACTCTCGTGCTGTCAAACTGTTGTATAAATGCAATATCACACGAGTAGCAGTGCATTATGGCTGTGATTCTAACCTATAACCATGCACATAATATCCCAGATTGTTAACAACTTGGTAAAGAACTGGCATAGCATGTAAGTTTGAATTTTACACAAACTTTCTCTGTTTCTCTGCAGAACCTCCAGGATGCATCTGTTGTTTGTGCTTCCCTTGGTGCTCGATGTTCAGTCCATCTCCATGATCCATAACTCCACCTATGACTGCACCTGCGACCTGGTGCTCAAAATCGCCAACTGCACCAGCAGCAATTTCACCCACCTGCCTGCTGCCCTTCCACCCCTCACCGAACAGCTGGACCTGTCCCTCAACCATCTGAGTGCCATCCAGCCCCGAGCCTTCCACGGCACACGAAGACTTCGTGTTCTGCTGCTGAGCGACAACGTGATCGGTGCGCTAGCCGACGGGGCATTCTCTCTTCTAGAAGGACTGTTGAGGTTGGACCTGAGCCGAAACCGAATCTCATTCCTGAGTGAAGGATTTTCACAGGGTCTCGGTTCCCTTCGAGATCTGTCACTGGCTGAGAACCGATTGACCAGCTTGGACAGCAGTTGTTTCGTCCACTTTGACGCCCTCCAAAGACTCAACTTCAGCCATAATACTATCGAGACCATCAAGATGAGGGCGTTTGGGTCCATGAGTACCCTACGCCAGCTACACCTCAACTCAAACAATTTAACTCTTCTCAGAAATGGTATCTTCTCTATGCTACGAAACCTCGAAGTATTGAATTTACACCACAACCAGATACACTACTTGGACGTCGGCGTGCTTTCGCCACTGACCGGTCTCGCTGTACTGGACCTCACCAACAACAACCTCTCCACCATTCAGTTCAAGACCTTCCTGAGTCTCAACACGTACAGCACTCACATAATGCTCCAAGGAAACCCGTGGAATTGCGACTGCGATCTGCAGCGAGTTTTCCGGAAGCTCTGTAACGTCAAACGGCTCTTTCTGGACGATTACGACAACCTCACCTGCGTCAATTTGGACGAAAGTCACAGGAACTACACGATGAAAGAGGAGTTCTGCATTGCAGAGATGGTTACTGTCCTGGTCATCACCATCACAGTGATCATCACTGTTGTAGCTGCCATCGTCATGGCGGAGAAGAAACGTAAAAAAAAGAACAAAGAAAAGCACTGGACGGAAGTCGGCGAGGTGTCCTGTGCATCACAAGCCTGAACCAATGGCAATAATGTAAAAAGGAACAATAATCTTGCATTATACTTGTATGACATTATGCTTTAGGTTGTCAAATTCAGGGATTTTGAAGATTTTGTGAAGGTAAATTTAGAACTTTTTAAGACCAAGTAAAGAAAATGTAAGAAATAAATTGAATGGAACACAATACGTCAATATGGTCTCTAAATGTAAATGTCTTGTATTAGCAACCCTTAAAGTTTGGAAATACAACTTCCAGCAGAACTCAATTGCTTTTTATTTCTATTCGTTACTTCAGATTTCAATAGTTCTGCTCCCAATTAATAGAATCTGGAAATAACTTTTACTGTACTTTCTGATCACACTACAAAAACATTGTTCTTTGTCAATAATTTTGTCTTGGGAAAAGAAGGAAAAACAAGTTTCATCCCAAGTAAGCAAAGGATGTTTCTATGCAACATTGTGCATGCAACATTTTAATGCCATGACTTTATGAATTTAGGCCTTAATTTGCGAAAGGGCAAGTTAAGACTTAAGAACTGCATCATATTTTTAAACATTTTTAAAGTAATTTGATAAAACCTCATGGTAGCTGGTTCTTTATGTGAACCACATTCAAACCTAAATGGATGGTCTAAAATGTTTATTCTAAGTATGACTGAAATACAGAAGTAATGACAAATGTAATAAAGAAATGTGTATATTTATTTATATATAAATCTTGCATCTTTATTCAACTGTATTATTTAATCATAAAAATGAATAAAAATGAAATCACATTTAAATGAATAATAAAGTTCTCTGTGTTTACACAAGATGGCGATAAATAGCTATTTTTGTGTGTTTACAGAAACAGGACATTGTTATAAATCATGCTAATTTAAAATGTCATAATTATTGTAAAAGATTATCCATTTAATAAAACAAAATATTTCAAATGTCCAAATAGCATCAAATTAAATGAAAGGAGCAAATATTCTGTATTTAAGTTCAATCACATGGGTAAACAACGCTAAAGCAAACACATTTATAAAGACTGAAATGTATATTTTTCACACACAAGTACAGTAAAGACGTTTTTTATTAATTTTTTTATGGAAATTTATATGTAGAAAGTGCATATTTATAAAGGAAGATGAAGTAAGAGCTCCTCTCAGTTTTTCTTCCACTTGTTTAAAGTGGGCAAAAAGACCTCATCTAGGATAATCCAGGTTATGTAGGACATTCCTCACTGAAAAAAAAAATGCCCTAATTTTGCTGAATACCCCCGATGCATTTCTGATGAGATCTCTGAGGGAAACATATATAAATATGCACTTTCTTTTGCAGTGCGCTTCACTCTTCTGATGAGAAATATTCTTCATCCTCATGATCAGAAGCTGCAGCAGATTTCTGGTCTTCTCCAGCCTCACTGACTTCAATTGCCTGGCATACGACTGCATGTAAGTCGATCATCACAGGCTTCACTAAATGTATTTCAGTGGTGTGGCTCTGGATCATGTCATTTTTGGGCTCATCTGGTTCATCCAGAAGCAGACTTCTAATAGGCCACTTCTTAGGGATATCACAATACAAGACCCGATACTCACGTGGAGGCACTTTTGGGGGTAACATGTCCCACCACATACGCTCCTTCTTTTGGAATAAACTTTTAAAGTTCTTCCATTGAAATATGCTCTTTTTTCCACGCAGTGTGACTCGTGTGTCAGTTTTGTCCCTAATCTCTTCCCGCCAGTCAGGCTGATAGCCTGGCATGAAGACAAACTCCCTTTGAAGGAAGTTCTCGTGTCTTTTAAACCTCCTGTACCACTCCTCAAACTCCTCACGCTTTTCTTTGAAGAGTTTTTTCCACATTTTACCTTTTGTTGTGTTCACTCTATCAAAAGAGATCACTAAATGTAACTGGAACTCAAGAACTCCAGAACTCGTCACAAGCGACTGGAGCTTTGGCGGGGTTTTATACGCCGCGCGAACATTCTAAAAATTTACGTCACTGGTGGGACGCGCCGAGGTAAGCAGATTCCCATTATTACTCCATGACAATAACGAGAAACAATACATTAATGATCTAAGATTGTTTAGTAAATAGTAAGCAGTCAAAAACATAATCGTTAATGTTTTAAAAGAAAGAGCTGGGTTGTCAACATCATTGCGATGGCCAATCAAATCAAAGAAGGCGCGTTTTAGTGTTTACTTTAACGGTCAAAGAGTGCGACTGTGAGGTAAGAAGCAATTACCTGTAGCTGTACTGCTAATATTTAATAACTTTTACGATTAAAATGTTAAATGAGTGAGAGTAACATCCAAGGATGAACTACTTTCAAATTTTTGGCTTTTTAAATTTGAAAACATACAGTACAAATAGTAGCGCAGTAACGCTTTGACTCGTGTGTGAGTGTGTATCCTGATTCTAAGTTTTTCTGAGCAAAAAATGACTATCATAGTTTTTTTTTTTTTTTTTTTTTTTTTTTTTTAATCATGAATTACATAAGACGCCCACTAAAATGTCACAGTGATGTCCTCAAATACCAATTAACTTCCATGTTTTAAATCTTTATACATTGCTAATATCCTTCAAACCACTAGGTTTTACCCTTCTGTGCTCTTCATCCAGCTGATTGAAAAGAAACAGAACATGGTGATGAAACAATGTAGTTGTGGCTGACTTAAACCCTGAAACTCTGGCAGATGTGCTGGTGCAGAAAGTTATCAAACATGACTTTGGAGTTGGATGATAAACTTCCTAGAATAGATAGAAAACACACAATTCTGAGAGAAAAGAACTGCACATTCAGAATCACAATTCTGACTTTATTTCTCACAATTGCGAGTTCATATCCTGCAATTCTGAGAAAAAAGTCATGATTACCTTTTGCATTTTTTTAATCAGTGGTGGAAACTGACTTCCGACTACTTGAGGTTTCATTGGCTTTATATCAGTGGTCAGTTCTTAATTTTTTAACATTTTAATTTGTGGGAAACCATAAATATAACTTACAGAATGTCTGTATATGATGTGATTTGTGATGTTGTGAAAATCTGATCTGCCCTTCGGGGTAAACTATTAGTAGTTTATCCTACAAGTAGGCTGCTGTATCAGAATGAGCTTCTTTTATCAATACATTTGTGTTAGCAGGCCTATGTAAATACTGTGTGGGCAATACAATGTACATTATTAACTACTAGTATGTCATATGTAATGTATCGTGTTACTGTTTGGATTCATTTAAAAATGATGTAACACTGACGAAGGAAAGAGTGAAGAAACAAGATTTTCAGATAACATCCTTTTCAAACTAAGATGTTCAATAGGGGTTAACTGGTTTTCAGGCAAAAGGTTCACTTGAGTATGGAATGAATTTCAGAGAAGTTATGAAATTCTGACCTTAGAGCTGAGGGAAAAATGCAGTCTGGCAGGTATCTGAGCTTCAATGCATACTTGGCTATTTATTCATTCATAAAGGATCTAAATAAAAACTTGGCACTCTCTACAAAGCATGTTGCTTAGGGAGGGGCAAAAGATGCATCTATTCACGAATTAATTTGCAACCAAGTGAAACTCTAACCTAAACAAAGAACAGCTGGGGAACAGGTTGTTTTCTATTGTGCAAGACAACTGATGCGTCCAACTCGCATGATGCATAACAAAAAGCCTCTATAATGTGTTTAAAATATATGGTTATAATATGAATCTATGCAAAACAGTTTCTGAATATTTTAAATGCGACTTACGCATTATATATTTTAATAATGTTTGTTAATGTTAATAAAGAAAAAATGTTAAGTATGCGTATCTATGTTTTCATGGTGAAATAATATTTAAAAGCTTTCCCTTCCTATTAGAACACAAATGAAACCTCCTTATATCCGCTTACTTAATATTCAAGTACCAAGTTCTTGCTATTGGATGGCTATCCATCAACGTCAGTGCGTTCATATTCAAAAGTCACGCCTTCGACAGAAGAACCCGAGCTGACAACGTCAGCACCTAATTAATATTCATAAAGTAAGTCTCAAGTCGGTTTGTGAGCAGGTGAACGCCGGATTCTTCCCACCAAGTAACAAAAATGCCTTGACAAGGCATCAAATAAGGGGGGAAATATTTGTTTGTAGGGGCAGAAAAGCCAGTAGACAAAACACCGTCCAGTAAACAAACATTCATCGGAAATGGAAGAAAATCAACTTCATCATCGAAACCCGTCTGTTCCAAAGTGACCGACTCACCTGAAACTCCCGAGGCTACAGGTAAATACACAAGGACTGTTTTTATATAACATGCCTGCGTTTATTTTACTGTAAATATGCAGTTATATACACCGCATTTGCTTGTTCTCGACTTTTCTTCTCCATTTCCTGCATTTCTTGAATATAAGACGGCTTTTGTGAACTGTCTTCCTGTTTTAGCCGCATATGTTCTCATAAGAAACAGAACAAAGTGGTTTTTAGAAAGAGCTGAAAGACTTTGCCGAATAAGTATACCGTTTGTCTTTTAATAAATGACATATCAGTAAAGGAAGCGCTGATACTTCCGTGAAAGTAGGACAGTTTTAGACAGGCGCGCCATAAACCTTCACTACGTCACTCAACAATAAATATCATGGTCATGTTCACGTTATATTTGTAAAGTATTATTTGCTTACTACTTAGTGAATACGGCACAGCATACACTGTACACTGTTTACTTTTTAAAATGAAACACTGTTCAGTATGCACCGATAAACTTTTCATATTGTAATATGCTACATTGTTGTCACATGACCTCGTCAAGTTATCGTTTTGGAAATAAATACAGATGTTTTGCCAACTGCAGTAGGTCATCAGGGTATTTCAAGCATAAATTGCATTTGCATACTATATAGTATACTTGCACTGCAGTAATAGTATAAGAGTTGAATTTAGTATGCCATACTTGACATGCAAAAAGTGTTCATATAAGTTTTTGATGCCATAATTGTGCTGTAAAGTGGTCTAATATTATGTCTTCGTATCTAACGGGTTTTTTTTCTACATAATTCTTCGTATTTTTGAATCATTCTGAAATCAGAATGGATCCTTTTGTACTTATGCTTCCGGTCATACTGTATGCAGCTTTTAACACATTTTAGGCATTTAAAATATTACTATTATCTTTAACCCGACTTTAGAAATATCAGCACCCCAGCAAAGATGGCTGACGACCGTGTAGCTATCTTAACTGACGACGAAGAGGAGCTAAAGAGGAGACACCTTGAGCGTTTCGACCGCCTGTCGCTTGAGATTCAATCAGATCGGCCTTCGCAACCGTCTGAGGACAGTGTATCCAACGACACAGTACCGACTCCATCCCCTCAACACGACATAAGCTGCTGTGAACGATTGCTCCTGCGGGTCAACCCCCGCCTTCTTGTATCAAAAGTGTTTTATTTGTTCTTCTATGCTGCATATGGTTCCCTCCATCCCCTTCTTGCACTGTACTATAAGCAGCTGGGGATGAGTCCCACCCAAAGTGGTCTCTTAGTGGGAATACGTTATTTCATTGAGTTCTGTAGCGCCCCTTTTTGGGGCATTGTCGCAGATCGTTTCAGGAAAGGTAAAGCAGTCTTGTTGTTCTCAATGTTATGCTGGCTGCTTTTTAATTCTGGGATTGGCATTGTGCAACCGCCGGACATGAAGTGCAAAGAGGAGAACCTCCCGACAACCACAGCTATGGTACCGACTGCCCACACTACCGGATCTAACGAGACATTCTACCTCAGCAGCAGTTCCGTCCCGTCAACAAACCAGATGAGACGCCGCAGGGATCTGATTGGACATTATTCTTGGCGAACCATCCTCTCCTCTGAAGAACATCGGTTCAAACGGGATTCCAACTCAAGTTTTACTGTGGCACCTGAAGAATTACCTAACGTGACACAATCTGACCAAACCACCACCACCACCACCATGAGGCCCAACTCAAGCACCTCCATCTCAACATCAACCCTCAACACCACATCTGACACCACTACTCAAAGTACTACAACCAAACCAAACCAACCTCCAGAATATAACATGGACCAGGTTCGCGCCATATTCCTGCTGATTCTGCTCGTCATCATCATTGGCGAGTTTTTTAGTGCTCCAGCCATTACTATTGTGGATACGGTATGTAACTCTTTATGTTTTTTCCTCAAAATAATCACAATATCAAGGCAGATCAATTAGTAGTGTCCATCTTATAGGCCAGGGGTGCCCAAATTTGGTCCTGGAGGGCCGGTGTCCTGCAGATTTTAGCTCCAACTTGCCTCACCACACTTAAGTTTCTAGTATGCCTAGTAAAACCTTGATTAGCTGGGTCAGATGTGTTTAATTGGTCTTGGAGCTAAACTGTGCAGGACACCGGCCCTCCAGGACCAAGTTTGGGCACCCCGTTATAGGCCATGAGTCCTGAAACGTCCATTATTTTTAGTTCTTAGAACGAAAGATTTGAATAAGCAGAACTTCATAAGGGATATAGGACAATACGTCCATTGTATTTAGATGTTAGACATAAGACCAAACCACAGTCACTTTTTCACCCTCAGGGTGCTGGTGTCTGTGCTTAATCCAGTTCCCAATCTGGAACCACTCCACTTGTTTCCACTGCAGATGGTCTCCATGCTTGACCCTCAAACCAAGCTAATGTCAGTGGCCATGGGGTTATTTATGTAGTATCATATCAGAATTTGGGTAACAAAGGAACATAGAGTCAACCCTGGGAAGACTGGAATATCAAGATGTTCTTAGGCAGGTGTGTCCAAACTTGGTCCTGGAGGACCGGTGTCCTGCAGAGTTTAGCTCATCCTTACTAAGCATGATAGAAACTTCCAGGCAAGTTGGAGTTAAACTCTGCAGGACACCAGCCCTCTAGGACACCCCTGTTCTTAGGACTTCAAGCACCAGTTCCAACACCATTTTGGTAGACGAGTTATTCACCAAGTCTAAAATAGGTTTATTTGGATTGTTTTAGGTGACACTGCAGTACCTGGGTCCACATCGTGACCGCTATGGTCTTCAGCGAATGTGGGGATCTCTAGGATGGGGTATCGCCATGCTCTGCGTCGGCATTTGGATCGACCACACTAGCACCAACCTTGTCATTGGCAACATGGAATGCTACATGGAAAATTACAAGAGCTACCGTATTGCCTTTGTTGTGTTCGGCGTATTAATGGGAATCGCTCTGATCGTTGCCACTCAGTTTAAGTTTGACGTTCAGCACCAAAGCAGGAGTGAAGGAAATGAGGCTGGCAACCAGCAGCAAAACGCTCAACCTAGCGGTTCCCCTGGAACGGAGAACTCTGAGACCCCAACAATCGTCCACGTTGAGGAGTTCCACTTCTGGGACTTGATGCGACTGCTGTGCGGTGTACAGTACAGCACTGTGTTATTCGTGGCCTGGTTTATGGGCTTTGGCTATGGGTTTGTTTTTACATTCCTTTACTGGCATTTACAGGACTTGACAGGATCCACAACGCTGTTTGGTATTTGTTCTGTCCTGAGTCATGTGTCGGAGCTTGCTGCCTATTTTACCAGCCATAAATTCATCGAACTGGTGGGACACATCAGGTGAGCTTCCTGTGATTCCTTGTCAGCTTAAGCAAATTAGAATGGTCTGGTTCGGTTCTGAGTCTTGATTCAGATCTAAATCTTAGTCTGGTTAAGTTCTGAATCTTTATTCAGATCTGAATCTTGGTCCGGTTCAGGTCTGAATCTAGATTCAGATCTAAATCTTAGTCCGGTTCAGTCCTGAATCTTGATCCAGATCTGAATCTTGGTCTGGTTTATTTCTGAATCTTGGTCCATTTCAGTTCAGCTGTATTTTGGCCAGTCAACTTTAAATATTACTTAAGGTAATACAACAATATATGTGACCCTGGACCACAAAACCAGTCTTAAGTTGCTGGGGTATATTTGTAGCAATAGCAAAAAATACATTGTATGGGTCAAAATTATAGATTTTTCTTTTATGCCAAAAATCATTAGGAATTATGTAAAGCTAAATTTCCTACTGTAAATATATCAAAACTTAATTTTTGATTTGTAATATGCATTGCAAAGAACTTAATTTGGACAACTTTAAAGGCGATTTTCTCAATATTTTGATTTTTTTTTTTTCCACCCTCAGATTCCATACACTGAAATAGTTATATCTCGGCCAAATATTGTTCTATCTTAACAAACCATACATCGATGGAAAGTTTATTTATTCAGCTTTCAGATGGTATATAAAGCTCAATTTCGAAAAATTGACATGACTGGTTTTGTGGTCCAAGGTCATATATAAAGTACAATGGCCTACAGATTGTCTTTAACCGTTCAAAGGCTGTGATTCAAACACTATTAAAGTGGCTACCTAAACATTATTTTAAAGAATTAAAAATAGGCACAAAAGTCAAGCTGACTTAGAAGATTCTTCATTTTGAACAATATGTAAGATTTAGTCCTACATTTTGATTCATTTCTGAGTCTTGGTCCAGTTTAATTCTGAATTTTGATTCAGATTTGATTCTTGGGCCAGTTTAGCCTTGAATCTTGATCTAGATCTGAATCTTGGTCCGGTTCAGTTCTGAATCTTGATTTAGACCTGAGTCTTGGTCTTGTTCGGTTCTTGATCTTATTTCAAAACTTAATCTTGGTCTGTTTTTTTTTTTTTTTTTTTTTTTTTTTTTTTTTTGGTTGATTTCTAAATCTTCAACTATCTTAAAATATTACTTAGGGCAATACAACGTTATATAAAGTACAACGGCCTACAAATTGTTGTCATTAACCATTCATTGCCTGTGATTCAAACACTATTAAGGTGGCTACCTAAACCGTTTTGAAGAATTAAAAGCTGGCACAAAAGTCAAGTTGACTAAGATTCTTTATTTTGAAAAATGTGTAAGGTTTAGTCCCAAATCTTGATTCAGAGCTGAATCTTAGTCCGTTTTAGTCCTAAATATCGATCAAGATTTAAACTTGATTCAGATCTGAATTTTGGTCCCATTTAGTCCTGAATCTTGATCCAGATCTGAATCTTGGTCCGGTTCAGATCTGAATCTTGGTCCGGTTCAGATCTGAATCTTGGTCCAGTTCAGTTCTGAATCTTCCCCCGGTTTCACAGACAAGGCTTAAAACTAGTCCTCAACTAAAATGTAAATCTGAGCTGTTTCAGCTGAAAGAAACTTTAATTGGTTGATCTTGAAATATGTCAGAGCACACCAGTAATGTTTTTTTCTAAAACATGTTTATAAAAATTACTTTAAAATCCTAATTGAACTGTGGCCTAGTCCTAGCTTAATTTAGGCCCTGTCTGTGAAAACGGGCTTTGGACTGGTTCAGTTCTGAATCTTGATCCAGATCTGAATCTTGGTCTGGTTCAGTTCTGAATCTAGATTCAGATCTAAATCTTAGTCAGGTTCAGTACTGAATTTTGATCCAGATCTGAATCTTGATCCATTTCCATTCAGCTGTATTTTGGCCAGTCAACTTAAAATATCACTTAAGTTAATACAACATTATATAAAGTACAATGGCCTACAAATTGTCTATAACCATTCAAAGGCTGTGATTCAAACACTATTAAAGTGGCTACCTAAACATTATTTTAAAGAATTAAAAGTGGGCACAAAAGTCAAGTTGACTTAGAAGTTTCTTCATTTTAAACAATATGTAAGGTTTAGTCCTGAATTTTGATTCACGTCTGAGTCGTGGTCCAGTTTAGCCTTGAATCTTGATCCAGATCTGAATCTTGATCTGGTTTAGTTGTGAATCTTGATCCAGATCTGAATCTTGGTCCGGTTTAGCTCTGATCCTTGATTTTGATCTGAACTTTGGTCCGGTTCAATTCCGAATCTTGGTCCAGTTTTTGGTTGAGTTCTAAATCTCATTTTGAATATAATTTTGAACAGTACGTAAGGTGGCATTGCTTTTGTCTTTAAAGTAATGTAATCCCAAAGTAAAAAGTAATTGTAAAGTAATCCCAGAGTATATGTTTTTATATGGTTGTTAGGGTATTCAGTATGGCTGCTAGGTAATATAGGTGTTACATATATTTGTTGCTGTTGTTCTTATTGGTGTTTCAGGCTGCTAGCTTAGCTATATGCTAACATCAAATTCTACTGAAATCAACTGTCAGTATTTTAAATGACTCATTAGGTTTCATTTTAGTTACTTTCGAAGAAACTATTTTGGAAGGTTGATGCTTATGTAGGCCACAAGACAGCTCGCTAGAATTTAGAACCAAACCAACATAGTAGTTTATTCCAGTCACAGGCCAGACTTGTCCAGGTAATCCAAACCACCTCACTGCACCATGTGACTCCATCTTATTTGATCCTGACCTTGAATCAGTGCGTCTTTGTGCATGGCGCTGTCATGCGACTCTGTAGGTCTGCACTGGGATCAGTGAGGCATTGTTTGGTTAAAAGGCCTGGCTCAAAAGCACAAAGCCTTTTTCTGTCAGCAGTGGCACAGGTCCAGAATGCACTGCACAGCAGCTACAGTGTCCACTGCTTGGCTCCTTTTACAGAGAGCGAAACATTCATGCTCTTCGGTGTTCAAGTTGAGTTATTAGTTTAAATTATGAAGAAAAGCATTTTAATGACTAACAGAGCAGTATGAATCTACACTGTATAATCCCTCCTTGACTCGTTTACAATTTCTCGTAAGAGGCAGTTCAAAATTGAAGGAACTTCCTGTTCGACATTTGAATGTTTTATAGATGCATCTTTAAAAGATGACCTCAATAAGCTGTTAGGATTTTTGAGATATGACTATGCGGTTAAATCTCATTTTGATCAGAGGAAGTTAATATAATGAGTCATCATGACACGCACAAGGCACTTTAGAAAATCCACAAAATTGACAACAATTCTGGCTTATATTTGCATTTGCATAAAAAAATTAAACTTAGTTGGGATCCTTTACAAGAGGGTGAAATATGAGACTGACATATTCTTGAGATGTTTTTTGGAGATCAGTGCTTGTATTTTTAATAACTGTGTCTTGTTTTTTTCTTTTAGGGTTTTGTACATCGGCCTGGCCTGCAACACAGCGCGCTACCTCTATATCTCGTATCTGAAGAATGCCTGGACTGTGTTGCCCATGGAAGTGCTGCAAGGTAGAAATGGCTTGTCAATGAGTTCTCAATCTCAATCCAAAAAGTGTCTACAGTCATTCAATTCTGTAAATGTGGTCTGTGTGTACACAATCGTTGTAAAAGTAAAGATATGCATGCCAAAAAATAAAGGCCGGGGTTCATTTCAGGAGAGGAAATAAAGTCAGTTTGACACTGTCAGTTCCAACGCCCTTTCCTGTGGCAAAACAATCGAGAAGAAAACAAACATGTAGATGCGTTGGAGAGACTTAGGAATGAAGACCTGGAGCTAGTCTGTTTACATTTCATCTATTTAAAGAAATGTCCATACTGTTACCGACTTGTTTGCTACCTTCTCTCTATATATACTTAAAAAAAAACAAAAAAAAAACATACAATTTTATTTACCTATTTCTGAATGATTGAATGAATGACACTTACAGAAAGTTCACCCAAAATAAACATTTCAATTCAAGATGTAGAAGAGTTCTTCAATAAATAATAAATCCCCCAATAAATCCTTTGCAGTGAATGGGTGCCATCAGAATGAGAGTCCAAACAGCTGATAAAAACATCACAATAATCCACGCAAAAAAGATGCATGTTTTGAAAAAAAAAAAAAAAAAAGTCTTTTATTATCCATAATCCATAATATTGCTTTCTCTATTGAAAAAGAAATCTCTTCTGGATCAGGAGAAAAATCTGCATCAAGCGCCATTTATAAGCTAAAACAGTTCTAAACGAATATGTGAGAGGACAACAGAAGGTGGACTTTTTCCAATGGAGGAAGATCATTTTGGATTATGGCCCGAATTGAGGGTTTAAAGTTAAAATGCCTTAATGATAGATTTGTTTCTTACAAACACGCAACATTTCTCTTCACAAGACATTAATTGATGAACTAGAGGTGTCGTTTCGATTGCTTGAGGATTATTGTGATGTTTTTATCAGCTGTTTGGACTCTCATTCTGACGGCACCCATTCACTGCAATGCATTCTGTTGTTGAGCAAGTGATGTAATGCTAAATTTCCTTTAAGCCTTCTATTATGCTGTATAATAAACATTGTGTATCTGTGCAGGCATAACGCATGCATCTGTATGGGCGGCGTGTATCTCGTACTTGAGCGCGGCCGTACCTTCACCTCTCCGGACGTCCGCTCAAGGCATCCTGCAGGGTCTCCACCTCGGCCTGGGCAGGGGCTGTGGGGCGATGGTTGGCGGAGTATTTGTCAACTACTTTGGTATGTAAACAAAGTCTATTATTTTTGTAACCACATGATATTACGAATGCCGCTATGTGTATAAAGAAGAGGCTGTCTTGTTTTTCAGGTGCTGCTGAAACGTTCAGGGGAATAGGAATGACATCGCTAGTTATTTTGCTCATCTTTTCATTTATTATGTGCATCACTGGCCAGAATGAGAAAAAAGGTAAGTAACAAGATTTCGGACAGTGCTAATTTTTTAAAATAAGACCTGAAATACGTTTGTTTTGCTTAGTTTTAGGTTTTTGTTTAATTTTTTGGGGTTTGGTTTTTAGGTGTCCGGGTTAGATTGGATTTTTTACCTTTTGTTTCTGTTAAGTTCAGTTCAGTTCAAAAGTTTTTGAACAGTAAGATTTTTAATGTTTTTTTGTTTTAAAGAAGTCTCTTCTGCTCATCAAGACTGCATTTATTTGATCCAAAATACAGCAAAGCAGTAAAATGTTGAAATATTTTTACTATTAAAAATAACTGTTTTCTATTTAAATATATTTTAAAATGTAATTTATTCTTGTGATCAAAGCTAGATTTTCAGCATCTTTACTCCAGTCTTCCAGTCGAAAGATAAGCATTTATCTGAAGGAAAAAAAAAAAAAAAACTGTAACATTATACATTACACTATTCAATAGCTTGGAGTCAGTTTATTATTATACATTTTTTGAGGGGGGGAAGAAATGATATAAATTAATACTTTTATTTAGCAAGGATGCTTTAAATTGATCAAAAGTGATGATAAAGACATTTATAATGTTACAAAAGATTTCTATTTCAGATAAATGCTGTTCTTCTGAACTTTCTATTCATCTATTCAACATAATAATAATTATTATTATAATAAATGTTTTGAGCAGCAAATTATTAGAATGATTTCTGAAGGATCATGTGACTGGAGTAATCATGCTAAAAAAGATCAGCTTTGAAATCACAAAAATAAATAACATTTTAAAATGTATTAAAATAGAAAGCAGTTATTTTAAATAGTAAAAATATTTCAAAATTTTACTGTTTTTGCTGTATTTTGGATCAAATAAACAGGCTTGGTGAGTAGAAGAGACTTTTTCAAAAAACATAAAAAAAATCTTACTGTTCAAAAACTTTTGACTGGTAGTGTTTAATATAATATAATTGAATTTAAGTACATTTTCAGTAATTTAATTAAAAAAAAATTCCAAAATAATAGCAATAACTGCAGTAAAAACAAATGTGTCTTTTCCAAATAATTGGGTTTTTTTTGTGTGCTCAAATAAACTAAAATGTCTCCAGTATGTCCAAGTTTAGTGCAGAGGTTCATTCAGATGATTTTCTGATTCATTCATGTTTTAACGTTAGATTTGAAGCTTCAATAAACTGTTTTAGCCTACTAATGGATAGTTTATTTAAATAATTAGTTCACCAGAATAAAAATTTCCTGATAATTTACTCACTTCTACATCATCCAAGATGTTTGTCTTTCTTTCTTCAGTCGAAAAGAATTGAAGGTTTTTGAGGAAAACATTCCAAAATTTTTCTCCATATAGTGGACTTCATTGGAGATCAGTGGGTTGAAGGTCCAAAGAAAATGAGATGGAGTTTTTCCCCTACCCTACCTTTTTGAACCGAAGTACACAAACGAAGAACCAAGGGCGTGTGACCTTTCCAAATGATCTTTCCATGATTATGTAATGCGTGAAGCTGTAGACATGCATTGCAGAGCTAGTGCAAGATGAGCACTTGTGGTAAAAAAAAAAATATATATATATATATATTTTTTTTTTTTAAGAAAATGACAGATCGTTTCAGTAGATCAGACCCTTATTCCTCTGCTGGGATCATGTAGAGCCATTTGAAGCTGCAATGAAACTGCAGTTTGGACCTTTAACCCGTTGGTCACCATTGAAGTCCACTATATGGAGAAAAATCCTGGAATGTTTTCCAAAAAACCTTAATTTCTTTTCAGCTGAAGACAAAAAGACATGAACATTTTGGATGACACGGGGTGTCAATTATTAGGAAATTTTAATTAATGATTGAACTAATCTGTTAAACTATGAAAATCTTAAATGTGGTTTCAAGTTTTTTCATAAGTTCCTTCAATTTAGTGTGTTTCTTCCTTTTTACCTCACAGAGGACAAGATGCTAGCAGAGAACATTCCTATCCCGTCCAGTCCTGTTCCCATAGCGACCATTGACCTGGTTCAGAACACAACAGACGTGGCGGCACCCGCTCGACCCGAACCCAAACTTCCGGCTCGGAAAACGCGGCACCAGGAAGAGCAGGAAGATCTGAACAAGCCCGCTTGGGTTCCGTCCGGTTCGCCGTGGGTTACAGTCGCTCTCTTGTTCTACCAAATCAGAGAGATGGTCGTCATAGCAAAGACCCCTGTCGAGGTCCTGTCCCTTCAGGTAACGCAGAGGATCATGGGAAAATAAGAGGAGAATGGTCTAAACATGCCATCTAAATGTTTTCATAATAGTACTGTCGTTGAGTGTTTTCTCTCTCTTTTTCATGCATTCTGTGGCAGAAAGGTGAGAATGTGTAGATTTAGTTGAAATTGAAAACTGTACAGTTGAAGTCAAAAGTTTACATACCCCTTGCAGAATCTGCAAAATGTTAATTACTTTACCAAAATAAGAGAGATCATACAAAATGTGTGTTATTTCTTATTTAGTACTGACCTGAATAAGATATTTCACATAAAAGATGTTTACATATAGTCCACAAGAGAAAATAATACTTCAAAAGTTACACACTTTAAGTCATACACTTGATTCTTAATATTGTTGTTACCTCAATGATCCACAGCTGTGTTTTTTTGTTTAGTGATAGTTGTTCATGAGCCCTCATGTTTGTCCTGAACAGTTAAACCTGCTGTTCTTCAGAAAAATCCTTGAGGTCCCACAAGTTCTTTGGTTTTTCAGCATTTTTGTGTATTTGAACCCTTTTCAACAATGACTGTATGATTTTGAGATCCATCTTTTCACACTGAGGACAACTGAGGGACTCATATGCAACTATTACAGAAGGTTCAAACGCTCACTGATGCTTCAGAAGTAAAAACAATGCATTAAGAGCCTGAGGGTAAAAACTTTTTGAATTTGAAAATCAGGGTAAATTTCACTTATTTTGTCTTCTGGGAAAGTATGGGAAAGTATCTTCTGTAGCTTCTGAAGGGCAGTACTAAATGAAAAAAATATGATATTTAGGCAAAATAAGAAAAATCTTCTTCTGTTCAAAAGTTTTCACCCCCAACTCTCAATGCATTGTTTTTTTTCTTCTGAAGCATCAGTGAGTGTTTGTATCTTCTGTAATAGTTGCGTAAGAGTCCCTCAGTTGTCCTCATTGTGAAAAGATGGATCTTAAAATCATACAGTCATTGTTGAAAAGGATTCAAATACACAAAAATGCTGAAAAACCAAAGAATTTGTGGGACCTGAATGATTTTTCTGAAGAACAGCAGACAGTTTAACTGTTCAGAACAAACAAGGGACTCACGAACAAATTTTTGCCCCCTTTTTTTTTTTTTTTTTTTTTTTTTTTTTTCAGTTCTGTTTTTTTTTTTTTTGTTTCATGTCATTTTTGTTTCTTTGTTTAGTTTGGTTGAGTTTTTTTTGGTTTGTTTTAATGTTGGATTTTTGTTTAAGTTTGTTTTATTTCATGTTGGTTTATTTTTGTTTGTGTTTTGTTTTGTAGCATTTGGTCATTTCACATTTATTTTTCTTATTTGGGTTTGGTTTCATGTTTAGTTTTTTTGTCATTTTTGTTTATTTTACTTCCCTTTTTTTCGTGGGTTTTTTGTTCAATTCAGTTTTGTTTTCGTCTAAAGTTTTACATTTTGTCTGGCTTTTTTGGCCTGTTTGTTTAGTTCAGTTTTTTTGTTTTGTTTCATGTCATTTTGCCCTTTTTGTTTCTTTATTTAGTTTAGTTACGTTTTTTTCTTTTGGTTTGTTTTAATGTTGGATCTTTAAGTTTGTTTTATTTCATGTTGGTTTATTTTTGTTTGTTTAGTGAAGTGTTTTGTTTTGTAGCATCAGTGAGTGTTTGAACCTTCTGTAATAGTTGCATATGAGTCCCTCAATTGTTCTCAGTGTGAAAAAGATGGATCTCAAAATTATACAGTCAATGTTGGAAAGGGTTCATATGCACAAAAATGTTGAAAACCAAAGAATTTGTGGGACTTGAAGGATGTTTTTGAAGAACAGCAGACAGTTTAACTGTTCAGGACAAACAAGGGACTCATGAACAACTATCACTAAACAAAAAAAACACAGCCGTGGATCACTCAGGTAACAACGCAATATTAAGAATCATGTGTATGGAGTCATTTTTATAAATTAAAAACTATTATTCTCTTGTGGACTATATGTAAATGTCTTGTATGTGAGATCTTATTCAGGTCAGAACTAAATAAAAACATAACATGCATTTTGTATGATCCCTCTTATTTTGGTAAAATAATGAACATCTTTCAGATTCTGCAAGGTGTGTGTAAAATTTTGACTTCAACTGTAGATTTGTAGGAGGGGAAAACTCTGAAACTGATTAGAAAGCTCAAAAACAGCATTTGTAACAGAAATCTTTTGTAATGTTATAAATCTCTTTAATTACATTAAACTGTTTTATTTATTAGGACACAGATGAGGTCCCGTCGGACTCCCGAGAAGACCAATCACCTCCCGTCTTCAGCGATGCTACTCAGCAGGAAAGCACTCCCAGCGGGCTCCAGTCCCGGGAGGACCCCGGGCCCCCAGGGGCCGCGCCACAGCTGGAATTCCCAACATGGGACACACAGCCTGCATTACAACCAAACAGCTGATGGCACAAAGTGACAAAGTGACCCGGTAACCCGTGGGTATTTTCTCTTCACAGTGATTTTATTTTGTGAAGAGTTTTTACGGACTATGTGGGGAAAATACAAGGGAGAGGAAAGTACTGTATATGTGGCCTCTGTATGATTTCTAACTTATTTCCAGGTGTTTTGCACATCCTATAAATAAAGCCTGGCAGGTTTTAAACTAACATGTGCCTGTTTTGACTTTCTTTGGCCTGTAGAGGGCAGCAGAGCTTGGGCATTTTGCCCATTTACAATTGAGCTCTACCAAGCCTGTAATAATAGTAAATATCTTCCTTGTGATACACTGTATGTGAATTTGAAAAGGGGAATCCTGATTAATTACACTTACTAATGTCAACTTTGTGTCATTTGTAAATAACAGGGATGTTTGCTTTCACACTTTCACTTATGATGTAAGTGTAAACGAGACTTTTTCAAGGGGGTTTCTTCTGTATTTAGTTTTGTGTGTGTCACTTTTCTCATCATTAAAGACACCAGCACTAGATCATCTGGTCCGCTTGACCTAGTCGATGATTAGCCGACAGTTGAGGGCAGACGTCTGCTGTTCTCATGGAAACAGGACCATAATGCTTTGCTTGCTGAGTACGGTGGTTTCTTGGTAATAACTTGATTTACCTGCTAAAATGTTTGCTCAACATGTAGATGTAGCTTCTTTTGATTCCCAGAATTCATTTCTTTCTGTGGAATCAAACACCTTATTTGCAGCACACACCCACTCACAGCACAGATTTCATCTCCGGTGGGATTAGCTGTCACTAACGCAATATGCCCCGCAACAATGCTGTGCCAAGTGTCGGAAATCGGTTCAATGCAATTTATGATATCACAGTGTTTCAAAAAAAGACAGAAATGAGACAAGAAAAGTAAATATATATGAAAACAAAATGCTTATTTGGTTGTCTGAAACATCAGTGATTGTTTTGCTACAGTTGTTTGGTTTGATTTTACACAAGTTAATGATTATTTTTTCTTTATGTTTACTTCATTTTCGTTTTGGTGGGTTTTTTTGTTCAATTCAGTTTTGTTTTTGTCTGGCTTTTTTGCCCTTTTTGTTTAGTTCAGTTCAGTTTTTTGCTTTGTTTCATGTTATTTTCCCCTTTTTTGTTTCTTTGTTGTTTGGTTTTTCATTTGGATTGTTTTAATGTTGGAGTTTTATTTACGTTTGAATTATATTGTATGGTTTATTTTTGTTTGTTTAATGTAGTGTTTTGTAGCATTTGGTCATTTCACAATTTAATTTTATTTATTTTATTTTTTGGGGGGTTTGGTTTCTTGTTTAGTTTTTTGTCATTTTTGTTTGTTTCACTTTCGTTATGGTGGGGTTTTTGTTCAATTCAGTTTTGTTTCTCTTGTTTTTCATTTTGTTTTGTTTCATTCAGTTTCGTTTTTGGGGGTGCCTTTTTTGTTTAGTTCGGTTCAGTTTTTATTTTTTATTTTTATTTTATGTTTTTTTTTTTTTTTTTGGAGGGGGGGAGGTGTTTACTTCTGTCATTTTTGTTTAGTTCAGTGTCATTTTGGTGGGTTTTTTTGTTCAATACAGTTTTGTTTTTGTCTCAAGTTTTTCATTTATCTGGATTTTTTCACTTTTTGTTTAGTTCAGTTCAGTTTTTTTTGTTTCATGTCATTTTGCCCTTTTTTTGTTTCTTTTAGTTTTTTATTTGGTTTGTTTTAATGTTGGATTTTTGTTTAACTTTGTTTGTGTAGTGTTTTGTTTTGTAGCATTTGGTAATTTTATTTTATGTTTTTGGCTTTGGTTTTATGTTTTGTTTTATGTCATTTTTGTTTAGTTCGGTTTGTTTGCCTATTTTTGTTTTGTTTCTTTTTTGTTCAGTTTTTTTTATTTTTTTATTTGGTTTGTTTTAATGTTGGATTTTTGATATATTGTTTTTTGTTTTTGCCTTTTTTGTTTAGCTCAAGTTTGTCTTCTGTTGTTTTGTGTTCTTGTTTTGTTTCTATTGTTTGTTTGTTGTCTCAATATTGAAAAATCTTTCTCAATATTAAAGAATAGCAGAGCTGTTACAACTGTAACAACAAACCACAGAGAAACAATACAGTCGGAAACACTTTCAGAATGATTTATTCCAGCTAATGAATGATAAAAACATTGACACCCAATCAGAATCAATCCTGCTATAACAAGCTCGAGAATTTAAAGTGGCAGACGTGCATGCACTTAGACTAAACAGACAATATCGTCCGCTGATGTGGATAATATTATGTTTATAGATATTGTTCTTGGTGTAAACAAGCCTGTAGTTTAACTTTATTTTATTTCATGCTGGTTTTGTGTTTTGTTTTGTTGCATTTTGTCATTCTAGACAGGGGTGCACATAAGTGGTCTGCAGGTCCGCGTGTGTGACCAAAATAAGAAAATGCGCCATAATACGTTCAGAGCGCATATTTGCGTACCAACATGGTTGATGGCTGTTAATGCACAATTACCATTTTAGATGGACAAACTATAATACTGTATAAGATTTATATTTGAACTGAAAGCATAATGCTTGCTGCAGTAGCATGCTTCAGAAACCCTCCACCTTCCCCAGCTCCACCTGTATAGATCTGCTACGACGTGATTCGTGTTTACTATATGGGAGTTATTCATATGTGTTACATGTGCAGCAGCAGTATTTCTTGCATCCCTCCGAGAGTTGTCGTGACAGAAATATTGTTCATGCCCACACTAGCATTAGAATCGCATTACTTGTAGGATCCAGGTGGGAAATCATCTCAAATAGCCTCATCCTTTTAATAATGTTTATCTTTAATTCTTCTACATTAATAGCTCTGTGGGAATTACTAGCATAATTATTTGTGGGCATGGAGTCAATCTGACAAACGTTAGGCTGTTTGGTTTGGATTGGAAGGGCTGAGTCATGCGCTGTGAAAGTGGTGTGGAGAGATTGCAGGTGACTACAGCTGCTCTCTGACATATATTAATGTAGACAGCTGCCACGCTCACACACCAGAAACACTGCCTGACTCAGATTCTCATACAGATAAACTTTGAATGGGAATAGCATTATCCAAGAGCCTTTAGTAGGGATTCTCTGGCTGCTTTTCCCTACTAAATTTTTCATTGTGTTTTTTTTTTTTTTTTTTTTTTTTGGCTTAGGGTTTTTCTTCATCCTGTTTTTGTTTTGTCCTTTTTAGTTTTAGTTCAGTTTTTTTAGTTTTGTTTTTCATAGCTTTTGTTTCGTCCTTTGTTTAGTTCAGTTCAGTTTCGTTTTTTGTTTGTTTCTCTTGCTGATTTTGTTTAGGTTTTTTTTTTAGAGGGGGATGGGTTGGTTTTGTTCAGTTTATTTTTTCATGTTTTGTCCTTTTTTGTTTAGTACAGTTAGGTTTTTCTTTTGTTTCTCTTGCTCTTTTTGTTATTTTGGGTGGGTATTTTTTATTTTTTTTCATAACTTTTGTTTTGTCCTTTTTGTTTAGTTCAGTCAAGTTTTGTTTTTTGTTTCTCTTGCTTGTTTGTTTAGTTTCTTTGAGGGGGTTTGGCCTTTATTTCATGCCTTTTGTTTTGTCTTTTTTGTTTAGTTCAGTCAAGTTTTGTTTTTTGTTTAGTTTCTTTGGGGGGGTCATTTTTATTTCATGTCTTTTGTTTTGTCCTTTTTTTGTTTAGTTCAGTCAAGTTTTGTTTTTTGTTTCTCTTGCTTTTTTGTTTAGTTTCTTTGAAGGGGGGCTCGTTTTTATTTCATGCCTTTTTGTTTTGTCCTTTTTTGTTTAGTTCATTCAAGTTTAGTTTTTGTTTCTCTTGCTCTTTTTGTTTAGTGTTTTGGGGGGGTGGTTTTGTTTTGCTTTTTTTTTTTTTTTTTTTTTTTTTTTTTTTTTTTTTTTAATGACTTTTGTTTTGTCCTTTTTTGTTTAGTTCAGATATGTGTTTTTATTTTTTTATTTTATTTACATTTTTTTGTTTTGTTTAATGTTCAGGGGGGCTGTTTCTCCATGAAATAATGGAAAAAAACATGATCTAAGAGCCTTCCGAATAATGAAATTGAACTAATTGTATTAACTAATTTTTATTATATCTACAGTAACGAGCAAGATTATGTTATTACCATGTTCTTTGGACATTTGCCATCACAATATCATACTTTTTATATAGTAGTGTCACAGTATTGTTTTAAGGTAATTTGGACCACCTTTAAAACAAAGATAAATGTTCAATTTACAAAAAAATTGTTGACCGTACTTTTCACTCCAATACAAGCAGGATCTCTCAAGGTTTGTCGGTCACCTTTTTCCTCGTCTTAGAGACTTCTTTGTTTCACAGTGCATATTTACCACCATTTTCTCCAAAAAATAGCTGCAGGTTTCTAACCACAACTGAGATTGTGCTGATCCAGAGAATAGTGTGGCATTCTGTGTGAAAATTTCAGCGGCCCATAAACACTGTTCCCACACGGCAGCCGAGTGTGGGCAGTCGACGCCTATTCTGAAATTCCGAAAGCGAAGATCCAGCCAGAGGAAAGGGATTATTGGGGAAAAGTAATTTCGGATGCATTTAAAAAGCAGGCAAATGCATCCTCATAAAGGGGAAGCTGAATATCCATCCCAACCTCTGACCTCTGCAAAGAAGTGATATGCCAAGTAAAGCAACTAATGAGTGTCTAAACATGATACAATTACAGTGAAATGCACTGAATAGGTGGAGGTCATAGAAGATGTCATATAAACAGATGCTGGTTTATAATAAATTATGAATTTGTTATGCACACTGAGCTGAAATACAAGAAAAGTAAGTCACGCTCAGTGGCATGTGAAAGGCGAATAGATCTACTGAGGATTGGACTGCAGATATTATTGAGTTGGACACGTTGAGATGAAACCCTGAGTTTTTTTATGCTGTTTTGCCGCCATTGTGGGCTGTGGTTGATGTTCAGACAACACCAAACTCAGGAAAAGGTTTCTGCAGAGATGCTCGTCAGGGTTGTACTTCATTTCGAGTCAACTCTGTGTTGAATCACATTAAATTTATGGCTTATTTTCTCGGCCCTGATTAATTGAGTCAGGATTTCCTCCAACGTGGTGGGCGGGGTTGTGGGTGGGGCCGTTTCTCTTGGGCCTCATTTCTCAAAGCTGAAGGGCCAAACATCAAAGCCTCAAATGATAATCACCACGCCTGATGTGTTTACTGCATTTCAAAGGGGCGATTGAGTTTATTATCTTCAATTATGTTGCTCTTGTCTAATGAGTCTTTTGTTTGTCAGATCTCAGAATTTCCATTGTTCCTTTCTCGGTTCTTTGTTCGTGAAGAAATGTCACATTATTCACGGTGCACGCAGAAGCTTTCATGTCGAGATAAAGCCTTTGAAATGTCAAAACTGTGGCAGGTAAAGTGTCTTGATGCTTTTCGACTGATTAATTCACTTCGTTAGATTTAAGGGGGATTTAGAGGTGACAATAAGATGAATTTAGAGGTCTAGATTTCCTAAAAAAAAAAATAATAATAATAATCGTATGTACCTAATACGACAGATGTTATCTAACTAAATTAATGTGCTTGTTTTTTTCAGAATATTGAAAAAACATTCTGACATTTATTAACACGTCCCTTGTAACATATGTGAAACGTTTCATTAGCTTAATTTCCAACGCTACCACACGATCAATTTGTACGCATTTTACGGATTGGCTAATTTGTACGAATTCGAATGCTTTGTCTAGATCCCACGGGCGGGGTTAGGGGAAGGTAATTCATACAGATTCATACGAATTGGGGAACTTGTGTAATATGTACGATTTAGCGCAAATCTTACGAATTCGTAGAACCTCACTCGTACGACCTTATTTTGCCACCTCATAAAAATATGTACGAATTGCTGTGAAATCAAGTTGGCATTTCCATCACAGACTTGAGCAAAACCTTTGCAATATTTTATGTCGATTAAAAAAAATAACGATTGCGTTTTCATTAACCAATGTTATGCCAGTAAAAAGTAATGTTGCCACTGTCTTTAATAAAAAGAGCAATGACATTTCCATTAAGTGATATTTTGCGTCTAAAACGTATTTTTTTGCTCTTGCGATAAATCATGGTGACGGATATTGGTAGGTTTACGTATATATCACAGCCAACGCACTAGCTGCTATTTTTAATCTAAGGAGACGCAGGCATGTATCTTTAGCGAAGGAGCATGGAGCGTCCACGTTTAAGGTGTTTCTTGCCGTTTATAGTGCACTGAAGAATGATCATGTGAGTTTTACATACACCAGGTGACCTGTTTCATTAAGTGAACCTCCATTACAGATTTACACAAAATTTTGCTATATTTTACAGATGTAGATTAAAAACAATTGCGAAATTGCGATGTTTCCATTAACCGATGTAATGCAACTAAAACGTAATTTAATTGAAGGTGACGTAGGCGTGTCTTTAGCGAAGTAGCGTTCCTTAGTACAGTGTTCCTTAGAGGTTATACTGCATTAAAGAATGATCATGTGAATTTTACATATGCCAGGTGACCTATTTCATTAACCTCCACTTCCAATCCATAGATTTATGCAAAACCTCTGCAATATTTTATAAATGTTGATTAAAAACAATTGCGAAATGACGGCATTTCCATTAGGCAACGTTACGCGTCTAAAACTTACTCTTGCGATAAGTCATGGCGATGGATGTTGGTAGGTTTATGTATGTTGTTTTAATTGAAGGAGATGTAGGTGTGTATCTTTAGCGAAGCAGCACAAGCGTCCACGTTTAAGTTTTTTTTTGTTTGTTTTTTTAGGTTGTAGTGCATTAAAGAATGATCTTGTGACTTTTACGTACACCAGGTGACCTCTTTCATTAGCTTTTGTGATGTTTTATAAATGTCGATTAAAAACAATTGTCGAAAAACTCCCATCTCATGTTCTTCTTGAACTCTTCAACTTCGAAATCGTCCTATATCGCTGTTTTACCTTTTTTGCCAAGGGTGTTTGATCTTCTTTGCATGTTCACGTTGCAAATACTGGGTTGGTACTTCTGCAGCGATGTAGGATGATTTTGAAATGATTGTTGAAGTTGAGGAAGAAAATACGATTGGAGTTTTTCGACATACCCTAACTGTCTTGAGTCAGAATACACAGAGTTCATAAAGAGAGAAAGGCAAGATGAGCATTTGAGATTAAAAAGTATTTAAATTGTATTTTTTTCAAATGAAAATAACCGATCGTTTCGCTAGATAAGACCCTTGTTCCTCGACTGGGATCGATTACAACCGCATTTAAACTGCTTTTTGGAAGTTCAAAATCGGGGCACCACATCAGTCCATTATACGGAGAAAAATGCAGAAATGGAGACATAGGTGTGTATCTTTAGCGAAGCAGCGCAGTGCGTTCACATATAAGGTGTTTCTTGGGGGTTATAGTACATTAAAGTATGATCATGTGACTTTTATGTACGCCAGGTGACACCAAAATTTTGCAGATGCACTTCCATTACAGATTTTGCGATATTTTATAAATGTTGATTAAAAACAATTGCAAATTGCATAGTGTAGAAAACTCACCAGACAGGTATTTTCACATCCAAAATATGGATGTTTTTGCAATTTTAAAATGCTGTACTGCGACATAGCTGCAACCAAAATGCAACATTGTATTATAGGTTGTTGCAATGTAGTTGCTAAATTGATTTTTTTTTTTTTTTTTTTTTTTTTGCATGTTGCTATCCAGTCATGGTTGTGCCATCATTTTTGTCCTGTGTACTTAATACGTAAAACGTAATTTTTAAAGTAATATGCTTCTTCAAAATGCAGAAGAAAAGTTATGTTGTGATAACACTTCACTTGAAACGATTTTATTTTAATATACACATTACATTTTAAAACCTGAACCAAATTTTACACAAACATTGCAGTTTGGTTTTCATAGTAAAAAATGTTATATACGTTTGAGGTACCAACATTTCGCGGCTAACAGACTGAGGAGGTATTTTTTACATTATCTCCAAAATGTTTTATTTGGGCTGTATAAATGTTTTTGCGAATAACACGTAATTTTGTTACATGTAATGGCCATTTGTAAATTTTATGGGTCTGGTTTCCGGTCTCATCTGCGTCTAGCTATTTTTAGCTATACAAAACAGCACGTTTTGCTTCTTAATATTGCAAATTGGTGTGTCTTACCATATTATTTTAATGTATTATCTTAATTATGAACACACTGGTTTGTAGAGCAAACACTGCACGTAGCTATTCTTCTCATCATTTCCCTATAGCGGCTAATGAACCGACTTGATGTAGCCCCGCCCCTTTTTCACGCTGCGTTCGTTGTCTTCTGTCTTCCGGTTGTATTTCCACAGCGTGGAAAGGTGAATTCGTACGAATTTATGAATGGACCGCTTATTTTAAAATGTTCCTGGTCTGTTTACATGCCTTATGACACCCGCTTTGAACATTTCAATTTGACTACAGTAAACAAATCCACTTCCTCAGCTAATTACTCTTCAATGCTATAGAAATATCTAGTTCAGTAGTTTAATTCTCGGCATTAGTGATTTGAACAAACCCTGAGTTATAGAACGATATATATATGAAATAGGTGGGCATTATCGTGCTCTTGACAGTTCAACGAGGATAGCATGATCTCTTTCTCTCTCTCTCGCTCTGTGTCTGTCACTCTCGCCCACACGCTCTCCCCTAGTTGGTTGCGATCGGGCATTGAAGGTCAGTGGAGGTGTTCGTGCATTGTATCAGACATAAGGGGGCTAATAACCAGGCAAATATGAGTGTGCGTGCGTGCGTGCGTGTGTGTGTGTTGACGTTGGTGCGTCTGCATGTAAATTGCTGTCAGATAATCCGTGGTTAAAACCCCAGCCAGTAATCCATTTCACACTCTGAGTTATTTTGTGGCATCCACAATCTTAAAGCGCGCCAAAAGCACGCCACCTAATCCTGCCAAATAAAGGCACGCTATACAGGATCGACGCAGTGCAGAAACGCTGACATCGCCATGGTAATCTGACACACGTCACTGCTTATGTTTGTATGTTTTGTTCAGTACGGACAGTGTTTCGATTCTTATGAAGGCCCGTACAGGTCAAAACCGTACAAATAGGTCTGGTCCTGGATGCTAAAGTTATTAGTTGAATATGTTAACAATAATCTGTTGACTTTAACATGCTTAAACTGTTTTTCCATCATGTCCAGATGTGGCAAGGCAGATGTTTAACAATTACTTTTATTATGAATTGAGAAGTGTCAAGTTATTTCAAGCAACAATATCGTAAAAAATATAGAGAACTGTATACAGTTTGGCAATAAACAAAGGCATCCAAATAAAATCTAAGTTACACTAAACATAATTCTGAAAAAAAAAAAAAATATATATATATATATATTTGTATTAATAAAAGTACATTTTAATTATTTACTAAATGTTAACACCTAATTTTATAAAAGTTTATAAAATAAAGTAGGTCGTAGTTACTGTAATCAAATTTTAAGTATCTATATAAGATTTGTACATTTTGAATGTTATGTAATTTAAGTATGTAAAATATTTATGTAATTGTCATTACATTTTTAAATATTTTAATTATATACTATTTTATGTGCTTTTATTTTATTTACTATTTAATTTTTACATTTTGTAAACTTTTGCTTTTATCTTTAGGAAATAATTACAATAATTAAGATTGTATGTATGTATATACATATACAAACAGTCTTAAATATTGTAATTATGTCCTAAAGATAAAAGCAAAAGTTTACAAAATCTAAAAATTATAAAATATCAGTTATTTACTAATTCAATTAATAAATTCTCTATATTACTTAAATTATATTTTAGTTATATACATTGCATTTTAATTATTGTAATTATTTACTAAAAATAAAAGATAAAGTTTGTGTAAATATAAATATTTAAATATAAAATTTTAATTTATTCAATTAAGAATTTCTATATATTACGTAAATTACAATTAAATCATTTGCATTGCAACCTAATTATCATAATTATTTACTAAATATAAAAGCAACATTTTATATTAAATAAATTAAAATTAATTACATTAAAAGTAATTTTATTAAGTAATTTTATATGAATATAAAATTTCAATTTAGTAATTCAATTAATCATTTAATTTAAATTATAAATTAATTAAATTCTTAATAAATTGTATTAATTTAATCACTTCTATATATTACTTAAATTATATTTTAATCATTTGCATTGCATTTTAGTTATTGTAATTATTTACTAAATATAAATGCAAAAGTTTATATAAATATAAAAATTTAAATATAAATTTTCAATTTATTAATTCAGTTAAGAATTTCTGTATATTACGTAATTTACATTGTAATCATTTGCACTGCATCTTAATTATCATAATTATTTACTAAATATAAAAGCAGAATTTTATAGAATATAAAAATTGAAATAAAAATTTCAAATTACTAATTCAATTAATTATTTAAATTAGTTTATTAGTTTAAATTAATTACATTAAAAGAAATTTTATTAATTAATTTCATATAAATATAAAATTCCAATTATATAGTAATTCAACTAATAATTTAAATTAAATTATAAATTAGTTAAATGATTAATTGTATTAGTTCAGTTAAGAATTTCTGTTACGTAAATTGCATTTTAATTATTTGCATTGCATTTTAATTGTAATTTATTAATTAATTATTTACTAAACAAAAGCTGAAGTTTATGTAAATAAAATTTCAATACAAATTTTCAATTTATTAATTCAGTTAATCAATTATATATCTTACATTTGAATCAGTTGCATTGCATATTAATTATCAGAATAATTTACTAAATATAAACGCAAAATTTTATATGAATATAAAACTTCAAATATAAAATTTAAATTACTAATTCAATTAATAACTTAAATTGTGAATTAATTTAATTACATTACAAGAAATGTTATTATTTAATTTTATAGGCATATAAAATGCAGTCATTCAATTAATAATTAAATAATTAAATTGATTAATATAATTATTTAAACTGTAAAAATGTTTATTTAAACTGTACAAAAAATATATTTTCATATTTATGGTGTTTATTTTAATTAGCTTAAATATGTACTAAATTTATAATTAATACATTATAATTATAATAAATTAATTACATTTGCATAACATATATTTGACTATTTTATTTATTTATTATTTACTAACTGTAAACACACACGTGTGTATATATATATATATATAACAATATGCAATATGAACATATTTTGTTTCTATTTATATAACATGTAAATATTTACATATTGCAGCTCAAACTCTCCCTGATTCATAGTGAATGACCTTTATTTGTTTATTCCATCCATGAAAGCCATCAGTTCATTACTGTTTGACTCTCTGACAAGATCACCAAATCATTATAGACAGAAATGTCTTCTGTGTGTTAAAACTAGAGTCAATTAATTAAATCTGAATGTGAGCGTGAAGCTGCATGCCAAAAAAGGAAGAAAGAGGATTTTCTGAGTAACTGTCAGCTTACCCATTAAAAACCGCAAACCCCACGCACACACTCTCAACAGCCCTACCCTGCAATGACAACACCCACTCTGAGCAGGGGGCCCCTATACACGCACATACACACACACACACCAGGATGTGTTTGCACGTCACAAAGTGCCTATGTTTATGTGCATGTGCATATATACGTGGGCGGCCAAGTGTGCGTGGGTGTGTTTGAGTAGGAAGACACGCTTGACTCGCATAGGCTGAGCAAATTAAAGGATTCTTAGTTTTGTTTTGTTTTTCTTCGCCACCCCCCCTTTTTTCTCTCGCTCCCTTTCTATCCTTATGTTTCTCAGGTTTGTGTTAGAGGTCATCTATTTCCAGATGGAAACAGATCATGTACGGTGTGCATATATATATATATATATATATATATATATGTACATTTGTATATATACATATACATGATCTTGTATTTAAATATTAAATGTAAGTATGTAGGTGTATATGTTGGCATCATTTTTGACGTAAACGTTTCATCCAAATGTACATTTTAAGGTATGTACGTATTTTTGTACTAAATAGAGAAAATTTGTTGTCATTTTTCAAATGCGCTTGGAGAAGTGTTTTGCCACTTGTTAATGCATCATTTGTGATGTTTTTAAAATGTTTCATCTAAATGTACACTTTACATTTCTAAGATATGTATGTCTTTATTTTTGTAAGAAGATATGTAGTAATTTTTCAAATACGCTGTTTTCACAACGTTGAAGAAACGTTTTTTTTTTTTTACATCCTTTGCAACGTTTTTAAAAAGTTTCCTCTAAACATACCTTTTACGTTTAGGTATGTACATATTATCTTTTTTGTGATACAACCGAAAAAATGTATTTTTTCAAATACATTTTACATCATTTGAGGTATGTAAATATTATCGTAAATTTGTATCACTACAGAATTTTTTTTCAAATACTTTAGTCGCAGCGCTGAAGTAGTTTTATACGTTTTGTTAGTTGAAACACTGAAGTAAAGTTATGCCATTTGTTGATGCATACTTTTCAACATTATTAAAAGGTTTCAACTGAATGTACATTTTACATTTAGGTATGTACATATTGTCTTCATTTTTGTGATAATGCAAAAAAAAATTGTAGTCATTTTTCAAATGCACTTTTTCGCAATGTTGAAGAAATGCTGCGCAATTTGCGTTTTTAACCTAAATGTACATTTTACGTTTAGGTATGTACATATCGTCTTCATGTATCAGATACAAAAGACCAATATTTTTAGTCATTTTCCAAATATGCTTTTTTCATCTAAATGTACATTTTACAATAAGATAAGTAAATAGTAATTTTTCAAATGCGTTTTTCGCAACGTTATAGAAACGTTACACTAAAAAAAACATTTAAAAAAAGTAGTTTCAACTTAAAAACTAAGTGTTCATGCTACTCTAAAATTTTAAGTTTACTCAACTCAAATATCTACGTTTTCATGTAGTACAACTTAATATTTCATGTTGACTAAACTTAAAATTTTAATGCAGCACTAACACTTACTTTTTTTTAAGTTGAAACCTTAAAAAGTTGAAAACTTTTTAAAAATGAGTTGTTTTTTTACAGTGTATGGCATTTGTTAACACACAAAAAAATAATTCTTTTTCAAATACGCTTTTTCGCAACATTGAAGAAACGTTGTGGCGTTTGTTAATGCATTGTTTTAAATGTTTTTAAAATGTTTAACCTAAATGTACATTTTACATTAAGATATGTAAATAGTCATTTTTCAAATGCGTTTTTTCGCATTAAGAAACGTTATGCCATTTGTTAACACCTTTCGCAACGTTTTTAAAATATTTAAGTATGTACACATTTTCAAACATTTTTTTTTTTTTGCATTTGTTAACGCTTTCTTTGCAACGTTTTTAAAACGTTTTATCTTAATGTAGATTAACGTTTAGGTATGTACATATTCTTCATTTTTCAGATACAACAATTTTTTTTTTCAAATACGCTTTTTCGCAACATTGAAGAAACGTTGTGGCATTTGTTAACGCATCGTTTTAAATGTTTTTAAAACGTTTGACCTAAATGTACATTTTACGTTTAGGTATTTTTTAAATGTACATTTTCACAATATTTAAAAAAACGTAATGCCATTTTTTAACACGTTCTTTACAATGTTTTTAAAACGTTTTATCTTAATGTACATTTACGTTTATGTACATACTTAATTTTTGTGATAAAACTAAAAATTGTAGTCATTCTTCAAATGCGCTTTTTTCATCTAAATGTACATTTTACGTTATTTAAGTTATAAGAAACACCTAAGTGGTGCAGCTTGGACACATCCTCAGTGATGAACCCAGGGTCACAGGGTGTTTCGGGTCTTAGATCATCAGACACCCTCACCTGGGCGACCCAGCCGGGGATGATCAGACCCCGACTTGTGTCCAAGCAGCGCACTAAGCCATACGTCTCCCCTTTTAATCCACAGCCACCTAGAGGCTTTCTCCGCTGCCTCGCAGATGTTTCTGGTGGCTTTCCTTTCTTGAGCACCTCTGATTCCAAGCAGCCTGAGTGATCTGTGCAGGCTCTGTCCTGGGAATCCTCTGCAGCCAACCTCAATTGGCTCACAGCGGGCCCTCCACCCCTTCCGCCTGCAGTCCTCCACCAGATCCAGATACTTCGCCTTTTTCCGCTCAAAAGCTTCCTCAATCCTGTCTTCCCAGGGGACTGTGAGTTCCAGTAACACCACTTGCTTTGTACTCTCTGATGTTAGGACCATGTCTGGCCTGAGTGTTGTGCTGGTGATGTGGTCTGGAAACTTCAGTTGCCTCCCCAGGTCCACCTTCAGCTGCCAGTCACCTGCTGTGGATAGCAGATCAGCTGGGACCTTTGGCTGTGACTGAGGCTTCTCCCCGGCCCTGACGAAAACAATGTATGGCCTTGCTGGGGCTGGTGCTTGATTTGCTGGATTCCGGCACAGATGGTATCAGCTACTGCCTTCAGCACCTGGTCATGGCGCCATCGGTACCTCCCCTCTCCCAGTGCTTTCGGGCAGCAGCTCAAGATGTGCTCCAGCGACCCTCTTGCAGGGCACAGAGGACAGGATGGTGCTTCCGCTAGCCCCCAGCAATGCAAATTAGCTGGGCTCGGTAGGACATCATACACTGACTGGATCAGAAACTTGAGTCTTGCTGGCTCTGACCTCCAAAGTTCTGACCAGGTGATTTTCCGAGTCAGTGCATGTTCCCAATTGGTCCAAGCTCCCTGCTGACGCATAGCCACCGTTTTACTGCGCCGCTCCTCTTCCACCTCTGCTCGGACCTCGCCCTGAACCATCTGCCGTCTATCCCTCCCCTGCGCTCTGTCATAGCGCGGCGTTTTATGGCAGCCGAGTCCTGCTCGCCCAACCGCCACAGACCCTACTAGCACACCATGCCGCAACCTTGCCTCTGCCAGCTGGACTGCCTCCTGCGCCCTCCACTTCCTTCCAGTCCTGACCTCTATGCCTGCCGAGGAGACTCTGGTGTCGAGTGAGTCTCTATACAGTAACACCTCCCTGGCTCTTGTTACTTTAAATTCCTCTGTGAGGCCTGAGAACGGGAGCTGGAGCTTGTTGGTGTGCCCATACAGGGCAATACAGCTCAGGCTCTTCGGCAGACCCAGCCACCTGCGCAGGAACTGGCTGATGTTTCTCTCCAGGGTCTCCACCGTTGTTATTGGGACCTGGTACATCAACAGTGGCCACAAAAGCCTTGGCAGAATGCCATGCTGATATATCCATGCTTTAAATTTCCCGGGGAGGCCTGACCTGTCCACTGCTGCAAGCCAAGTTTTCAGCTCTGCATGCATGGCCTGGATTGCTACTGTGTCTCTCAAAGTCACGTCAAAGAGCTTCCCCAAGCTCTTCACCGGCTTCTCCGTCAATGATGGTATTTGGAGACCGTTCATATAGAAGCGGAATTTGTCCTCAACTCTCCCCTTCCTCAACACAAGGGACCGGCATTTAGCTGGCTTGAATGTCATTCTCGCCCAAGATGTTAGCCTTTCCAGACCTTTCAGGAGCCAGCGGCACCCTGGCACTGATGTTGTTGTGACTGTTAGGTCATCCATAAAGGCTCTGATTGGCGGTTGGCGAGTGCCAGATCTGGAGAGAGGCCCTCTGCATTCCGCTTCTGCCGCCTTGACAAGCATGGTCATCGCTAGGGCAAACAGCGACACTGATATGGTGCAACCAGTGATGATGCCTTTTTCTAGGTGGTGCCATGCTGATGTTATAGATCCAGATGTAAATCTCATACTAAAACTACTGTAATAGTCCTGTATGAGCTCTGTGATCTTCTGCGGAACATGGTGCATCGTCAGGGCTTTTGTCACCAGCTTGTGGGGAATTGATCCGTAGGCATTTGCTAGATCCAACCAGATGACTGACAAATCTCCTCGGTTCTCTCTGGCCTCTCGGATCAGCTGGGTGACCACTCCAGTGTGTTCAATGCAGCCCGGGAAGCCTGGAACTCCTCCCTTCTGCACACTGGTGTCAATGTATGAATTCCTCAGGAGGAAATCGGTCATACGATTGGCCAGGATCTTGAAAAAGATCTTGCCCTCAACGCTGAGCAGTGAGATGGTACGGAACTGCGAGATGTCACTTGCGTTTTCCTCCTTTGGTATCCACACACCTTCGGCATACCTCCACTGCTTGGCTACCCTGCCTCTTCGCCATACTACCCTGATGATTCTCCACAGCCTCTGCAGAAGTCTTGGGCAGTGCTTGTACACCTTGTATGGCACGCCACTCGGCCCTGGTGCTGCACTGGTCCGTGCAGCCCTGACCGTGTTCTTGACCTCTGCCAGCGTTGGCTCTTTGGTGTTAAATTGGCTGGATGGTAGTGGTGGTGAAATTAGTTCTCTGCAGGGGCCCAGGTCTTCCTCCCTCAGCCGGTCACTGTATGTTTCAGAGAGATGGCGGTTGATGTCGTCTTCTGTGCACATGAGGGTCCCACTCCGCTTCTGCCCAAGCAGCTTCTTCGTAAACCCAAAAGGGTTAGCTACGAAGGCAGTGCGCTTGCGGGCCCTCTCTCTACCCTTCCTCCTATGCCACTCAGCACGACGTAGGGAGATGAGCTTTTTCCTGAAGATGTCCCGGAGCTCAGCCAGGGCGGGCTTTTCTTCCTCGCTCGCCTTCTTAAAACGTTGTTTCAAGGACTTCAAGTCTCTCCTGAGTGCAGTGATCTTGTTCTCTCGCCTGTTGGGTCTAGCTATGGTCTTGGCCTTTGGCTGTTTGATACCAAACCGCTCAGCACCGATGCAGATGATGAAGGTGCACATCGTTTGGAGCTGCTGGTCCACACTCCCTTTCGATGATGCTTCCAAGGCACCATCTACATCTTCGTCGAACTGGCGCCACTCAGTCTCCTTGTGTGCCGCTGGCCACAAGACCCTGCGATGTTCGGATGGATTGTTGGGTGGAGCACGCTGAGCTTGGAGGTTCTGAACACTGTGGGTTGACTCCGGGTCCTGCTCCTCCTCCGTCTCACCAGGGGCCGTGCTTTGCACTGCCTCTGTGCGTTGTTCAGCTTGCTCCCTCCTCATACAGCCCATTTTCGTCTGATGGATCTTCAGACCTTTAAGGTTCTTGCAGCTTTTGCCACACATACAGGTTACTCTCATTGTCGTTAAACCGTTGCTCATGTTCTGCACCAAAAGGTCCGTCCGTGTGGGGTGCTCATCCTCCCCCCCTCTCGGGCACCCCTGGGGGTATCTTTCATTAGGGCTTTCTGTAGCTTAGTTGGGTGCACCCCTCACGGGAGCTGCAGCTTGGGGTGCTAACCCTTGCTGCCCCGGTTGCCGTCTCTCCGAGCTGTCCACTGTCTCTCCAGCCGTCACTACACTGTTCGTAGTCGTCATCCAGCCTTTCCTGGATGTCACTGGCTGTGCCAGAAAGATAGTTATAAGAAACACCTAAGTGGTGCAGCTTGGACACATCCTCAGTGATGAACCCAGGGTCACAGGGTGTTTCGGGTCTTAGATCATCAGACACCCTCACCTGGGCGACCCAGCCGGGATGATCAGACCCCGACTTGTGTCCAAGCAGCGCACTAAGCCATACGTCTCCCCTTTTAATCCACAGCCACCTAGAGGCTTTCTCCGCTGCCTCGCAGATGTTTCTGGTGGCTTTCCTTTCTTGAGCACCTCTGATTCCAAGCAGCCTGAGTGATCTGTGCAGGCTCTGTCCTGGGAATCCTCTGCAGCCAACCTCAATTGGCTCACAGCGGGCCCTCCACCCCTTCCGCCTGCAGTCCTCCACCAGATCCAGATACTTCGCCTTTTTCCGCTCAAAAGCTTCCTCAATCCTGTCTTCCCAGGGGACTGTGAGTTCCAGTAACACCACTTGCTTTGTACTCTCTGATGTTAGGACCATGTCTGGCCTGAGTGTTGTGCTGGTGATGTGGTCTGGAAACTTCAGTTGCCTCCCCAGGTCCACCTTCAGCTGCCAGTCACCTGCTGTGGATAGCAGATCAGCTGGGACCTTTGGCTGTGACTGGTCCCAGCTGATCTGCTAGTGAGTGCCTATGTTTATGTGCATGTGCATATATACGTGGGCGGCCAAGTGTGCGTGGGTGTGTTTGAGTAGGAAGACACGCTTGACTCGCATAGGCTGAGCAAATTAAAGGATTCTTAGTTTTGTTTTGTTTTTCTTCGCCACCCCCCCTTTTTTCTCTCGCTCCCTTTCTATCCTTATGTTTCTCAGGTTTGTGTTAGAGGTCATCTATTTCCAGATGGAAACAGATCATGTACGGTGTGCATATATATATATATATATATATATATATGTACATTTGTATATATACATATACATGATCTTGTATTTAAATATTAAATGTAAGTATGTAGGTGTATATGTTGGCATCATTTTTGACGTTTTTTTTTAAACGTTTCATCCAAATGTACATTTTAAGGTATGTACGTATTTTTGTACTAAATAGAGAAAATTTGTTGTCATTTTTCAAATGCGCTTGGAGAAGTGTTTTGCCACTTGTTAATGCATCATTTGTGATGTTTTTAAAATGTTTCATCTAAATGTACACTTTACATTTCTAAGATATGTATGTCTTTATTTTTGTAAGAAGATATGTAGTAATTTTTCAAATACGCTGTTTTCACAACGTTGAAGAAACGTTTTTTTTTTTTTACATCCTTTGCAACGTTTTTAAAAAGTTTCCTCTAAACATACCTTTTACGTTTAGGTATGTACATATTATCTTTTTGTGATACAACCGAAAAAATGTATTTTTTTCAAATACATTTTACATCATTTGAGGTATGTAAATATTATCGTAAATTTGTATCACTACAGAATTTTTTTTCAAATACTTTAGTCGCAGCGCTGAAGTAGTTTTATACGTTTTGTTAGTTGAAACACTGAAGTAAAGTTATGCCATTTGTTGATGCATACTTTTCAACATTATTAAAAGGTTTCAACTGAATGTACATTTTACATTTAGGTATGTACATATTGTCTTCATTTTTGTGATAATGCAAAAAAAAATTGTAGTCATTTTTCAAATGCACTTTTTCGCAATGTTGAAGAAATGCTGCGCAATTTGCGTTTTTAACCTAAATGTACATTTTACGTTTAGGTATGTACATATCGTCTTCATGTATCAGATACAAAAGACCAATATTTTTAGTCATTTTCCAAATATGCTTTTTTCATCTAAATGTACATTTTACAATAAGATAAGTAAATAGTAATTTTTCAAATGCGTTTTTCGCAACGTTATAGAAACGTTACACTAAAAAAAACATTTAAAAAAAGTAGTTTCAACTTAAAAACTAAGTGTTCATGCTACTCTAAAATTTTAAGTTTACTCAACTCAAATATCTACGTTTTCATGTAGTACAACTTAATATTTCATGTTGACTAAACTTAAAATTTTAATGCAGCACTAACACTTACTTTTTTTAAGTTGAAACCTTAAAAAGTTGAAAACTTTTTAAAAATGAGTTTTTTTTTACAGTGTATGGCATTTGTTAACACACAAAAAAATAATTCTTTTTCAAATACGCTTTTCGCAACATTGAAGAAACGTTGTGGCGTTTGTTAATGCATTGTTTTAAATGTTTTTAAAATGTTTAACCTAAATGTACATTTTACATTAAGATATGTAAATAGTCATTTTTCAAATGCGTTTTTCGCATTAAGAAACGTTATGCCATTTGTTAACACCTTTCGCAACGTTTTTAAAATATTTAAGTATGTACACATTTTCAAACATTTTTTTTTTTTTTTTGCATTTGTTAACGCTTTCTTTGCAACGTTTTTAAAACGTTTTATCTTAATGTAGATTAACGTTTAGGTATGTACATATTCTTCATTTTTCAGATACAACAATTTTTTTTTTCAAATACGCTTTTTCGCAACATTGAAGAAACGTTGTGGCATTTGTTAACGCATCGTTTTAAATGTTTTTAAAACGTTTGACCTAAATGTACATTTTACGTTTAGGTATTTTTTAAATGTACATTTTCACAATATTTAAAAAACGTAATGCCATTTTTTAACACGTTCTTTACAATGTTTTTAAAACGTTTTATCTTAATGTACATTTACGTTTATGTACATACTTAATTTTTGTGATAAAACTAAAAATTGTAGTCATTCTTCAAATGCGCTTTTTTCATCTAAATGTACATTTTACGTTATTTAAGATGTATAATTATTGTTTAAGATGTATAATTATACTTAACGCTCTTAACGTTATCCCATTTGTTAGCACATCCTTTGCAACACGTTTCAGGTGAAACATTCCACAAATGTTATTTACATGAATGAATATACAATGATAATATGCACATTGTTTACAAGAGCAAGAGAAGACACCGTGATAGCAAAACAGAAAATCATCACATTCCCTTGAGAGCAGATACGCTTTACGAAACCCCAGTAAAGAGATCCGTGATTGCAGGCGAAGTGCTGTCGCTTGTCATTTTTGTCACATAAGATGGAAACCGCCTTGGAAAAGCTTTTGTTTTGAGGAATAGACCAACACGAAAGTGGGGGATGACAGCAACCACCACGCACTTCCTCCCAGGGGCTGTTTGCTGTGCCCAGCCTCCTTCCCAAAATAGCTCAAGATGCTCAGGCAGATGGGAGGCTGCTGATGCGCCCCTCTATCTAAAGATCCAGCCTTTAGATACATGATTATGTTTCACTTTAATATGCAGCTTGTGCATTTTTCAAGCTTGTGTGGGGGAAAAACAAAGCATTATTTAAGTTTTTTTCTGGTAGACTTTGCTGTGATGTTGGTTTAGGTGTTTATTTAAAGCTGTAAATTTACTGAGGTGCATGACGGAAAAAAATTCGGACTATTTTGAATGTACATTTGTATAGCTGTATACTCAAGTGGGTTTCGAGGGGATTTTGCGCTCGAGGGCGTGAGTGAATTTCCTGTGGGGTTTACTGTCTGGGGACGAAAACAACTGTCACACGATGCATGAATGCAGCCTGCATTATGAGTTGCAAAAAGTGATGCAATATTTGGACATTACAGCATGCAGTTCTGAAAACAAAAATGAAAAAGTCACACAGAAGATGACATAGTGTTCTTAAACTGGTAGCATTTTTAACATAGGGCAATTCAAATATAAATATGTAGTTGCTTTGCGAATTTAAATGTTAAAATTAGAAAAAGAAATAGTTCACACCAAAAAATTTAAATTTGCTGAAAATGTACTCACCTTCAGGCATTTCCAAGATGTATCTGAGCTTGTTTCTTCATGGGAACAGATTTGGAGAACTTTAGCCTTCGCTAATGGATCCTCTGCAGTGAATGGGTGCCATCAGCAACTTTTAAAGTTAAAACACCATAATGATGGATTTGTTACTCACAAACACAGTTTTTCACTTAACAGGACATTAATTAATAGACAGCAGTTGTGTGGATACTCGCATTCTGACGGCACCCATTCACTGCAGAGGATCCACTGTTGAGCAAGTGACATAATGCTAAAATTTACTCACGTTCAAGCCTTCCAAGATGTAGATGAACTTGTTTCTTCATGGGAGCAGAGTTGGAGAAATTTAGCATTACATCATTTGCTCACCAATGGATACTTTGCAGTGAATGGGTGCCGTCAGAATGAAAAGTCTAAAAGTCAGTATGATAAAGTTAAAACACCATAATAATGGATTTGTAATTTACAAACACGCAGCTTTTCGCTTCACAGGATGCTAATTGATGGCCTGGAGTCGAATGAATCCACTGCAGTGAATGGGTGTCGTCAGCAACTTTTAAAGTTAAAACACCATAATGATAGATTTGTTGCTTACAAATGCATAGCTTTTCACTTCACAGGACATTAATTAATAGATTGCAATTGTGTGGATTACTTGTGGATTATTTTGATGTTTTTATCAGCTGTTTGGACTCACATTCTGATGGCACCCTTCCACTGTTGAGCAAGTGACGTAATGCTAAAATGTACTCACATTCAGGCCTTCCAATATGTAGATGAACTTGTTTCTTCATGGGAACAAATTTGGAGAAATTTAGCATTACATCACTCGCTCACCAATGGATCCTCTGCAGCAAATAGGTGCCGTCAGCAACACCATAATGATGGATTTGTTACTTACAAACATGCAGCTTTTCGCTTTACAGGACATTAACTGATAGACTGCAGACGTGTGGATTATGATGTTTTTATCAGCTATTTGAACTCTCATTATGACGGCACCCATTCACTGCAGGGGATGCCCGGTTAAGCAAGTGATGTAATGCTAAAACTTACTCACCTTCAGGCCTTTCAAGATGTATCTGAGCTTGTTTCTTCATGGGAACAGATTTGGAGAAATTTAGCATTACATCACTCACTCACCAATGGATCTTCTGCAGTGAATGGGTGCCGTCAACAACTTTTAAAGTTAAAACACCATAATGATAGATTTGTTACTTACAAATGCGTAGCTTTTCATTTCACAGGACATTAACTGATAGATTGCAATTGTGTGGATTACTTGTGGATTATTATGACGTTAATATCAGCTGTTTGGACTTGCATTCTGACGGCACCCATTTACTGCAGAGGATCCACTGTCGAGCAAGTGATGTAATGCTAAAATTTACTCACCTTCAGGCTTTTCAAGATGTGTCTGAGCTTGTTTATTCATGGAACAAGATTTGGAGAAATTTAGCATTACATCACTCACTCACCAATGGATCTTTTGCAGTGAATGGGTGCCGTCAACAACTTTTAAAGTTAAAACACCATAATGATAGATTTGTTACTTACAAATGCGTAGCTTTTCATTTCACAGGACATTAATTGATAGATTGCAATTGTGTGGATTACTTGTGGATTATTATGACGTTAATATCAGCTGTTTGGACTCGCATTCTGACGGCACCCATTTACTGCAGAGGATCCACTGTCGAGCAAGTGACGTAATGCTAAAATTTACTCACCTTCAGGCTTTCCAAGATGTGTCTGAGCTTGTTTCTTCATGGAACAAGATTTGGAGAAATTTAGCATTACGTCACTTGCTGAACAGCGGATCCTCTGCAGTGAATGGGTGCTGTCAGAATGAGAGTCCAAACAGCTGATAAAAACATTATAATCCACTCGACTCCAATCTATCAGTGAATGTCCTGTGAAGTGAAAAGCTGCATGTTTATAAGTAACAAATCTATGGTACTTATTATGGTAATTATGGTGTTTTAACTTGATGGATCCTCTGGAGTGAATAGGTGCTGTCAACAACTTTTCAAGTTAAATCTGAATCAGGTGAGAAATATATGGACAGATTAAGAACTATTTACAAGTGAAAACAGCCCAAAACAATTCCAAAACAAACATATAGATAGATTATCGACTCTTGGCTAGAAGCAACTTTTTGTTAAAACGCCATGATGGATTTGTTACTTACAAACATGCAGCTTCTTGTTTCACAGGACATTAATTGATGGACTGGGGTTGTGTAGATTACTTGTGGATTATTACAGGTGTTGTCAGAATGAAAAAGTCTAATCTCCCAGCAGGCACACAACGTCATAAGACGTTGATATTTGTGACTCTGGACCACAAAACCAGTCTTAAGTCACTGGGGTTTATTTGTAGCAGTAGCCAAAAATACATTGTATGGGTCAAAATTATTGATTTTTCTTTTATGCCAAAAATCATTAGGAAATTGAGTAAAGATCATGTTCCATGAAGATATTTTGTAAAATTCCTACTCGAAATATATCAAAACTTAATTTTTGATTAGTAATGTGCGTTATTAAGAACTTCATTTGGACAACTTTAAAGGCGATTTTCTCAATATTTTGATTTGTTTGCACCGTCAGATTCCACATATTCTCATAGTTGTATCTCAGTCAAATATTGTCCAATCCCAACAAACCATACATTCATGGAAAGCTTATTTATTCAGGTTTCAGATGATGTACAAATCTCAGTTTTGAAAAATGGACCCTTATGACTGGTTTTGTGGTCCAGGGTCACATTTGGTTAAATTTCGGTTGCGACATCGGCTGACCAAAATTCAATGTAAATTCAACGTTTAATGTCAACGTTAAATTGATGTCCAATACCAATGTCAGCTGACGTTGATATTTTGTTGTTTTTAGGTCGTGGAACCAAAATCCAACATTAAGTCAGCGTCAAATTGACGTCAAATACTGACGATTTTCATTCTCAACCAAAATGCAACGTCTGTCCGACATCATGTCCAACATCAACCTGACGTTACATAGACGTCCAGTGCCTGCCGGGCTGAATCAGGAGAGAAATATATGGACAGATTAAGAACCATTTACAAGTGAAAACAGTCCAAAACTATTTTAAACAAATATATGGATGGATTTTGATGTTAGAAGACAACAGCGGATGGACTTTTTAATCGTAGGAAGCGTCAGATTATTGACTCTTTTGGCTAAAAGCAACTTAAAACACCATAATGATAAATTTGTTATTTACAAAAGCGCAGCTTTTCGCTTCATAGGACGTTTATTGACAGCCTGGAGTCCTTTGGATTTCTTATTATTATCATGTTTTAAATCAGCTGACTTTCATTTTGACGGCACCCATTCACTGCAGAAGATCCATTGATGAGCAAGTGACGTAATGCTAAATTTCTCCAAATCTGTTTCGTGAAGAAGCAAATTCATCTACGTCTTGTATGACCTGAGGGTGAGTAAAATTTCATCATATTTTAATCTTTGACTGAACTACAACACCGAAAACCGTCATTCAAGGATGTATTTACGCTGAAACTGACTATCAAAACCAAACCTACCTAACCATGATAAACATTTACTGTAGTAAAAAGTGCGCCAACTTTCCCGGGGTTCCCTTATTTACATGTATGAACATGGCCGCCACAAAAACACGCATATGCTGTACTGAAGGCTGTGTGGGTTCATGACGAAAAAAAACACTGTATTACAGATTAATATTTTTCAATATGTCATCATGAATGTGTGTTTTACCCTGTGTGACCGTTTAGGTCTTCTCTGTTTCTCTCTCGGTACTCCGTCCCACGCGCTCAGCACCGCCCACGCGAGGATTTGCGTCAAACCTGCGCGTGGGAGTGAGAGAGCAATGCAGCTTACATCGGAATATCCCCGCACAAGACAGAGAGAAAGAGTGCGAGAGAGAGAGACAGCACAGATGAGCCTTCAACGCGCTTTCTCTCCTGTGCAAGAGGCGGAGCGCTGCCTCGAGACAGCGGCGAGCACCGGGAGTAGTCGGGCGCACCAGCTGCGAAAGAGAGGTACGTCAACCCGAGGACTAATATAAACGTTTAATACATAGACGTGCAATCGAAGCAAGATGATTTGACCTAGTTGCGTGTATGTAGACTCAATATCCGAGTTATTTGCATGCTTTGATGTCATAGAGATTCCCAGGTGCATGTGAAGCAATAGTTTTGAGATCTTCTCAGGTGAGTTTCTAGGAACCTGTCCGTGTTTCTGTGGAGAACACAGCTGTGTTTGCAACTTATGTGTGACAGGTTATTCGCAATTGCATTTAAATGTGGTGTAATGGTGAAAGATCGGGTTAATGGGTTTGAACCTTACCTATGTGCACTTGAGGTTTAAATGAAGTCAATTGGAATAAAAACAAATGCTAAATAACTGCTTTAATAGAAAAGTGTAGAATTTTTTTTATAATGTTAAAACAACAATGTTAAAATGCAGATGTAAACATCTTTTTACTGCTTACTGTAAACATTAGATAAATTGATAGGTCATTCGTTTTCAGTTGAAGAGTTGGGCAGCGACTGCATTGATTTCCAGTTTTTGTAAATGCAGGATTCTCGTGTCCAGTTTGAGCGTTGAATGCACTGAAAGTTTACAAGTTGTGTGAAGTGATGTATAGACCTTAGGGCTGACTGAATTTTAGATTATTGAAAACTGTGTACTGCCACTAGATTGTGTAATTTTCACAATTTTAAAAGTGTTTTTAGAGGTTTTGTTTGCTGAAAGTTTTGTTGGAAGGATGTTTCATCAGCTAATCAGTTGTCATGCATTGAACAAACTGTATTTCTATCCCTCACAGCTTTGTTTTCATTCCTGTCAAAGTTGAAATATATGACCCTGAGCCACAAAACCAGTCATAAGGGTACATTTTTGGAAATTGAGATTTATGCATCTGAATAAATAAGCTTTCTGTTGATTTATGGTTTGTTAGTATAGGACAATAATTGCCCGAGATACAACTATTGAACATCTGGAATCTGAGGGTGCAAAAAAATCTAAATATTGAGAAAATCGCCTTTGAAGTTGTCCAAATGACGTTCTTAGCAATGCATGTGAAGTTTATATATATTTACGGTAGGAAATTTACAAAATATATTCTTGGAACCTGTTTTTTACTTAATATCTTGATGATTTTTGGCATAAAAGAAAAAACGCTTTTTTCTGACCCATACAGCGGTTTGTTGGCTATTGCTACAAATATTCCTGTGCTACTTATGACTTATGGTTTTGTGGTCCAGGGTCAGAATTATCACATTTTTTTTGTTATTTTGTTGTTATATACTGTAGCCTTGGGCAGTCCATAAAATGTTCACTCTAAAAGTTTTGTGTAATTATATGGTCTAAGCTTAATTATATGGTCAACAAGAGATGGATAAATGCTCTTCACTCATAAAACTAAAGGTTCTGGAAGAGGTTTTCGCAGCAATGCTGTGCAAGAACTATTTTAGGGTTTTTTTTGTGTAAAGAACATTGTAATAATCTGAAGAACCGTTTCCACTATAAAGAAGCTGTTGTGCAATGGAAAGCTTCCATGGATGTTAAAGGTTCTTCATCAAACCACTGAAACTAGTAAAGAAGCTTCTGTTGATGTCACTCTCCATTACTGGAGATGCAAACAAAAACACATCAGCTTCACAAACCCTTAAAAATAAAGATTCTTTACTGTCATGGCTATGAATCCATGAAGAATCTTTAACATCCATGAAAGATTCTTTATACTGCAAAAAGACTGTTTAGAAAACTTAAATGTTCTTCTAAGAGCTGTTCACTGACAGGTTCTTTGGGGAACCTAAAATAGTTGTTCTATGGCATTGCTCTTTTTTTTTTTGTTAATTTTTTATTTTGTTGTTATAGCCTTGGACAGTCCATAAAATGTTCTCTCCAAAAGTTTTGGCAATGATTTTTCCAAAAATGAAGGTTCTGGAAGGGGTTTTCGCTGCTATGCCGTAGATAGGCCTGAAAGGCCACACCTGTTGGGAAATTTCTAGTATGCCTAGTAAGAGCTTGATTAGCTGGTTCAGGTGTCTAATTGGGGTTGACGCTAAATTCTACAGGACAGGAGCCATCCAGGACAGAGTTTGGGCTCCCCTGCCATAGAAGAACCGCTTTAGGTTCCTTAAAGAACCTTTCCAGTTCCTACGCTTTGTGTAAAGAAAGCTTTGTGTAACTCCAGTTAGACACACCTGAACCAGCTAATCAAGCTCTTACTAGGCATACTAGAGACTTCCTGCTAGGTGTGTTGAGGCTAGTTGGAGCAAAACTAGCTGTAGGACATTGGCCCTCCTGGACTGAGTTTGGGCTCCCCTGATTTAAGCTGTAGAATTGCTCTCGTGGTACTTCAACACCACACGTCGAGCGGTCTGCACAGCGCCAACACATCCCAAAAAAGCCTAATATCAACAAAGGCTTTGCAAACCTGCAGCGGCATCCAAACAAGGCGAATCCAACATGTTTATGTTTAGCTGCTGTTTCAAAAGCTGCTCTTCGTCTTGTTGGTCACGGAAACCCTGGCATTAGCCCCTGACAGAAGCGGTTCTTACTTCTAGACCAGCAATGTTTTGGTGCTACTTACGAACCACTTTTCCTGGTTCTAAGCTGGTGCTTTGGGTGTCGAAAGACAAAGAACCAATTTGAAACTAGGCTCTGGCTGCAAGCCAGCACTTTGAACTGCCTTGGTGGAAATGGGTAAGAAAGGTTCTTTGGGGAACCAAAAATGGTTCTTCTATAAAAGTACATTAAAAGTGGAGACTAATTGCTTCATGGTGACTTTCTTGAAATGATAACGCTTTGTGTTTGCATTTATAGCCATGTCAGTGCTCCTGCCACGTTCCTTGGGCGAGCTGCAACTGTACCGAATCCTGCAGAAGGCCAACTTGCTCTGCTACTACGAAGCCTTCATCCAGCAGGGTGGTGATGATGTGCAACAGCTCTGTGAGGCTGGCGAGGAAGAGTTCCTCGAGATTATGGCCCTTGTCGGAATGGCGACCAAACCCCTTCACGTTCGAAGACTCCAGAAGGCTCTACGGGATTGGGTCACCAACCCTTCCATCTTCAACCAACCCTTGACCTCTCTTCCCGTTTGCAGTATACCGGTATACAAGCTACCCGAAGGTTCCCACAACAATGGGCAACAGAACCAGCTTGCGGTTCCCAGGGCGTTATTACCCACAAGCCCCAGTCCTGGAAGACTGGATCTCAGCAGGGACGGGACGCCAGGGTGCTCTCCTCTACAAGGGGCTAGCGAGAGTCGTTTTTGGGGAAGCGAGAGCGAGCATAGTCTATCTCCGTCTGGAGCCTGTTCTCCATGTTCACCTCACGATGCTCTCGACGTTCTCGATTCTGCCGCCGTCCAGTGCGTGACAGAGTGCGTAGAGCGACTAGCCCAGACGTTGCCCAAGAGCGTCCCCATGGAAGTCAAAGAACACATTCGCGCCAATAAGAAGCTCAGCAAGATGATCGGCCACATCTGCGAGATGAGCGAAGATGATCCACAGAAGGAGGCGGAGATTCGGAAATACAGCGCCATCTACGGGCGGTTCGATTCTAAGAGGCGGGACGGGCGACAGCTTACGATGCACGAGGTAGGTTTGTCTCTTCTGGTAGATGCAAAGTCGGGATAGTTGCCCAAAAATTAAAATTCAGTCATTAATTACTCACCCTCATGTCGTTCCAAAGCTGTAAGACCTTTGTTCATCTTCAGAACACAAATTAAGATATTTTTGATGAAATCTGAGAACTTTCTCACCCTGCGTAAACAGCAATGCAACCGAAATGTTCCCAGGCCCAGAAAAGTAGTAAGGACATCGGGGCAACAGTCCATGTGACATCAGTGGTTCAACCATAATTTTACGAAGCTACGAGAATACTTTTTGTCCGCCAAGAAAAATTATTCTCCTCCAAATTACATCTTCTACCATTATCGATTTTTGGGTGAACTATCTCTTCGAAAACAAAGGTTTTATTGTCACTGATTGACCTTTTACCTTTAGAAGTTCTTTTTCATAATGGTTGCTTCAAGAACTTTTCGCGAATCGTTCTTTTTGGAACTTTTATTTTTGAAGAGTGTAAACTAAACGATTGATATTTTCATTGGTTCTTTTTTTGCGTAGCTAACGGTCAATGAAGCATCTGCTCAACTGTGCATGAAAGATCTGTCGCTGCTGACCCGAAGAGATGAACTTTTCTCACTGGCCAGGCAGATTTCACGCGAAGTTACTTACAAATACAACCGCAGAAGCAGCAGGTAAGACGCAATTCTTTTCAATTTTTGATTCTATAGAAAAACAGTTGTTACAGTTGTTTTGTTTAAATAGTAGCCAGGAATATTGGGTGAGGAACGTTCTCAATCTAAAGAGCATTTTAGTGGACAAACAAGAATATTTTTTTGTTCAATAACAACAAATTTTTAAAAATCAACTAGCATTTGCAAATGTCACGTTACTAAATGTACATTCACAAAGGCTTTTTTGCTTCAAGTTTTTGGTTTTTAGACACTTTTCGTGGTCTTTATTTGTTCATACAGTACCAGTCAAAAGTTTTTGAACAGTAAGATGTTTAATGTTTTTTAAAGAAGTCTCTTCTGCTCACCAAGTCTGCATTTATTTGATCCAAACTACAGCAAAAACAGTACATTTTTAAATATTTTTACTCCAGTCAAATGATCTAATATTCTGATTTGCTGCTCAAAAAAAAAAAAAAAAAATACATATATATATATTAGTAGAATTTTTTCAAGTTTCTTTCATGAATAGAAAGTTCAGAAGAACATTTGTCTGAAATAGAAACATTAACATTATAAATGTCTTCATCATCACTTTTGATCAATTTAAAGCGTCCTTGCTAAATAAAAGTATTAATTTCTATCATCTCTTTCCCAAAAAATGTTCCAAGCTTTTGAATGGTATAGCGTATAATGTTACAAAAGCTTTTTATTTCAGATAAATGGTGATCTTTGAATTTTTCTATTCATCAAAGAATCCTGAAAAAATTTATTCAACTGTTTTAAATATTGATAATAATAATAAATGTTTCTTGAACAGCAAATCAGCATATTAGAATGATTTCTGAAGGATCATGTGACACTGAAGACTGGAGTAACGATGCTGAAAATTCAGCTTTGCAATCACAGGAATAAATTACATTTTAAAATATATTCAAATAGAAAAGAGTTTTTTTAAATAGTAAAAATATTTTAGAATTTTAGTGTTTTTGCTGTACTTTAGATCAAATAAATGCAAGCTTGGTAAGCAAGAGAGAATCTTACTGTTCAAAAACTTTTGACTGGTAGTGTATAAAGAGCATCTGTTTGCACATGTCAGCTATTTAGTACTTCCACTAGTTTTTGTTATTTAATTGAGAAGTCCTACCGTTTAAAAATAAGTAGGAAGCTCAAAATACATCTTCATTGCAGGTCCCACTGCGGCGACGAAGATGAACCATCTCCCAAGAGGATCAAATCTGAAGTAAGTTCTGTAGATTCAGTTCATATTCATAAACCCCACTGTGACAAATTGCTTTATTTGCATGAGACGCCGCAGCTTTGCAATCATTTCGAGCTCCAGGTGGTTTCTCGAGACTTCTTTATTAGTTTTGCATTCCTGTCATGATATTTATTGCCAGCCGCCTTCCCGTTGTGTGTGAATTAGCGCTGTGTTTGTGTGTGCACTCTCTCTGTTAATAATCTCTGGAGAGTAATTACTGTCATGATTCACTCCGAAATGTCGCATTCACACAGCTTTTCCCATGAGTGACGGGTTGGGCCTCTGGGTGAACATCTAAAAGTAAATGCTATCGTTGTTTTCCTAGCTCCGTGGGGCTTCTAAGTCAACAAAACCGTTGCAAACAAAGCTCTCAAGACGTCAAATTAAAACTCTGTGATCGATTTTAGCTTGTTTTTAACGGAAGTTGTTTTCGTGGGGTTCTCTGGATAAAGAAGAGCTTAGCGCACAAACGTGCAATCATTCATTCGCACAGGCGGAGAAGTACACAGTGGACTGAAACACATAATTGACATCATCCTGTGGGTGCTTACTGAATTACCCACGCATGGCTGTGGCTGTCTCTGCCTGAGTCTAACGTCATATATGGACACACACACACACACACACACACACACACACACACATGTGTGATGACCTCAGAGGAAAATGCGGAGGTTGTCAAGGGGCGACACGAAGTGAAAATTCGTTCAGAGGTGACAATGGCAGATCTGTTAGAATAACAACAAAAATACTGGTTAGAGACAAACAGGAACTTTGGCACATTGCACATGGACCAAATCATTTCAAGAATCCAACAGTGACTAAAAATATTCAAATACTAAACTTAAATAAAAAAAGCTAAAACATATATTAAACTACCGGTATATTAAAAACTAAGCTTCACTATGACTCTTTTATTTGACTTAAATGGTTTTAAAATGGTTGTATAAAAAATGTACACACAAATGTATGATTCTTCAGAATTTTATGCGTTTAAGACCTAAAAAAGTACTTACTGCTTTAATATTAAATTTAAAACTTAAACATAAAATACTATATTTCTTAAGCTTTAGTATACTGTACTATTTTCATTTGATGTCAACGGGTTTTATAGATTTAAAATGGTTTAAAATGTTTTTATGGAAAATTTTTCCTTGGGATTTTATGCATCCAAATAAAAAAGTTATAAATATTTGTTTAATATTCACAAATTAAATATTGTATTTATGTAGCTGGATCTTTTATATTTGAGCTTTTGGGCTGTTTTAATAAACAGGTTACATGAAAATCTTTAAGATTTTATGCATCCAAAACTCCAAAAAGTAAATATATTTTTTATAATAAATTACAATTTTAAAATAAAATTCTATACTTATTTTATATTTATATCTGAGGTCAGTGAGCTTTGGTTTTAACATGGTTTTATGAACAGTTTACACAAAAATCTTTAGGATTTCATGCATCCAAAACTCAAAAAATGTAAATATAATTTTTACAATAAATATAAAATGTAAAAATAAAATACTCTTTTACCTAACTTTACTATTTCCTTTATATTTGACGTCAGTAAGCTTTGCTTTTAACATGGTTTTATAAACAGTTTACACAGAAATCATTCTTCAATATTTTATGCATTTAAGATCTAAAAAATACTAAATTTAAATAAAAAAATAAAATACTATTTTTCTTTTTACGTTTGATATCAATGAGCTTTATGGATTTAAAATAGTTGAAAATGTTTTTATGAACCAGATTTTTTCCTTTGTATTTCATGCATCCAAATTAAAAAAAAAAATATATATATAAGTATTAGTTTAATATTCAGAAATAAAATACTGTATTTATGTTGCTGATCTATTGTATTTGAGCTTTGGTGTTTTTGAATAAATTTATAAACAGCTTACACAAAATATTTAGGATTTTATGCCTCCAAAACTCACAAAAAGTAAATATAATTTTAATAATAAAATAAAATTTGAATGGTTTTATAAACAGCTTACACAAAATATTCAGGATTTTATGCCTCCTATTTAAAAATAAAATAGTATATTTGATTAGCCTTAGTATTTCCTTTATAGTTGAGGTCAATGAGCTTTGGTTTTTAAATGGTTTTATATTTATATAACACATAGATTTAAGCAGTATATTTTCATACAACAAATTTTATATGCATTACTATATTATGCAAAGAACTGTTTACCAAATATTTGGTCTTTGCTTGCGTAATTGTGTGTCTCTTGGTTCAGAGACAGGATGGAAAATGGTCATGAACTAATTAATAAAAAAATTTTTAGTGCAAAAACCTTGAATGACATTATAAGTGGAGTTTTTGGGGTGGGAGTAAATGCTACAAAAGTATAAAATATGATTATTCGGATGGTTCATCTCTGCAGCAGCGTGACTTACCTCCTCAGGCACTGTGGACTACAGATGTGATGACTCAGTTTGTGCTAACAGCTTTCTCCATTTGTGCAAATGTCATGGTTGCACCAGGGATGCAAATAAACGAAGCCATCATGAAGATACACTTCAGGGTCTCACTTCAGTCTCAGCTAATTTTATTGAAAGTTTCAATGAGCTCATCTTTTTCTTTCACTTTTTCTCCTTTTCTCTTAGGATGGGGTCTACGATCTACAGGAGGCCCTTCACGTTCTTCATACGCGTCAGGAGACGGTGAAAGAGCAGCTAGCAATCGCTAAATCTAAAGGAGAGGAGACAATCAGACATAGTCTACAGGTATTTTGAGTGGATGTACCACAAAACGTATGTTTGTTTGTCTGATAGTTTCAAAATAGTTTAAACTGTTTTCTCATTGTTTTTTTATTTTCAGGAGAATATTGTTTGAATGTTAATTTAAAAAAACGTTAAAACTTCATTTCAAACTTGGTTGAACTTAATTTAAATGTTTTTTAAACTAAGTTTGTTTAAAATGTTTGTTTCAACGTTGCTTGAACTATATTTGGTAACTTTTAAATTTTAAAAGTTTTTTTGAATTTTTAAGTTTTGTTTGAACGTTTCAAACTTGTTTGAAAGTTTGTTTCACACAACTCATTTAAACTACATTGAAGTTTATTAAACAATGTTTGTTTAAAATGTTTGTTTTAAAATTGCTTGAACTATGTTTGGAAACAATGTTTCTTTGTTTAGAAGTTATTTTTACTTTGTTTCAACGTTTGAAAATTCCAGAAGAATTCGTTTAAATGTTCTGTCAAAGATCGTTGAAAGTTTATTTCAAACTTGTTTGAACTTTGTTTTTTAAACAATGTTTGTTTAAAAAGTTTGTTGCAAAGGTCTTAGACTATTTTTAATGTTTAAAGTTTTGTAAAGTTTAACATTTTATGATATTTGTTTTAACATTGTTTGAAGATTTTTAGAATTTAGTTTAAACTTAGTTTATTTAAAAATTGTTTAAACTGTTTTTTAAACAGTGTTTGTTTAAAAAGTTTGTTTCAGGGTTGCTTAGACTGATTTTAATGTTTTAAGTTTAGTTTGAAAGGTGCTTTCGAAATTATATGAACTTTGTTTTAACATGGTTTGAAAATATTTAAATGTTTTTTGAAAGTTTTTTAGAATTTAGTTTAAACTTTGAATGTTTATTTTAAACTTGTTTGACCTTTGTTTTTTAAACAATGTTTAATAAGTTTTACAAAGTTGCGTAGACTGTGATTTTAATGTTTAAGTTTTATTTGAAAGTTTATTTTAACCTAGTTTGAACTTCGTTTTAACATTGTTTGAAAATGTTTAAAATGTGTTTTGAAAGCGTTTATAATTTAGTTTAAACTTTTAATGTTTTTTTCAAAATTGTTTAAACAATGTTTAAAAAGTTTTTCAGACTTGCTCAGATTGTAATTTTAATGTTTTAAGTTTTGTTTGAAAGTTACTTTTAAAATTATGTTAACTTTGTTTTAACATGGTTTTTAAAATGTATTTTCGAACAACGTTAAAAAGTTCATCGAATTTAGAAAGTTCATATATTTGTTGAAATGTTTTTTTTTTTAACTTTTCAGAATTGTTTTAAAACTTTGAAAGAGCTTTGAAAGTTTATGTCAAACTTGTTTGAATTTAAGTTCTTTAAACAGTTTTTAAAATGTGTTTTTTTTAAGTTGCTTGAACTAGAGTATGTTTGGAAACAATGTTCATTTGAATGTTTAAGGTTTTCTTTAAAAGTTAGATTCAAAGTTGTTTGAACTTTGTTTGAATTGAAACATTCTTTTGAATATATGTTTGTTTGAAATGTTTTAGACTGTGATTTTAGTGTTTTAAGTTTTGTTTGAAAGTTTATTTCAAACTTGTTTGAACCTCGTTTTAACATGGTTTGAAAATGTTCAAATGTTTTGAAAGCTTTTTAGAATTAGTTGCTTACTGTGATTTTAATGTTTTAAGTTTTGTTTGAAAGTTACTTTCAAAATTATATAAACCTTGTTTTAATGTGGTTTATTTTCAAACAACGTTAAAATAAAGTTCATATAATTTTGTTTAAATGTTTTTTTTTAACTTTTCAGATTTTTTTTAAAACTTTGAAAGCGCTTTGAAAGTTTAAGTCAAACTTGTTTGAATTTCATTTTTTTAGATTTTTGAAAGCTTTTTAGTTTAAACTTAGTTTATTTAAAAATTGTTTGAACTTTGTTTTTTAAACAACGTTTGTTTAAAAAGTTTGTTTCAAGGTTGCTTAGACTGATTTTAATGTTTTAAGTTTTGTTTGAAAGGTACTTTCGAAATTATATGAACTTTGTTTTAACGTTGTTTGAAAGTGTTTAAATGTTTTTTGAAAGCTAATAGTTTAAACTTTAAATGTTTATTTTAAACTTGTTTGAACAAAATAATGTTTGTTTTATAAGTTTTACAAAGTGGCCTAGACTGTTTTACATTTTTAAAGTTTTCTTTGAAAGTGTATTTTAAACTTGTTTGAACTTCGTTTTAACATTGTTTGAACATTTTTTTGAAACTTTTCAAAAACTTTGAAAGCGCTTTGAAAGTTTATGTCAAACTTGTCTGAATTTCATTTTTTTAAACAGTGTTTAAAATGTTTTATTTTTTTTTAGTTGCTTGAACTAGATTATGTTTGGAAACAATGTTCATTTGAATGTTTTAAGTTTTCTTCAAAAGCTAGATTGTTTGAACTTAGTTTGGAACATTCTTTTGAATATATGTGTGTTTAAAATGTTAGTTTAAAAAAATATTTGCTTTTAAAACCTTTTTTTGTAAACATTTTCTCAAATTCAGGTACAGCTGGACTCTCTGTTGGCCAAGCAGGTGGAGCTCTTGCGTGACGCTGCGGTCCAAGAGAGACTCAAATCGTTGGACTGGCGGATTCCAACTGCGGCACTGAAATACCTCGCTCCCACTGCTCAACACTGCAACAGCAGCCTCTCACATCTCTCTGGTACATTTTTCCTCCTCTCCTTTATTGCTTACCATTGCTTAGCATTTGTTGGAATTGTTCGTATCAGTAGTTGAGTTTACGCAACTTTCTATCCTTAAATACAGGTGAGAGACCCCTAAATTTGCGCCTAACAGATGTGCCGCTGGGCAGGCAATTGGCCAATGAGCTCAAACGACATCACAAACAAAACGCAGAGGAACGACATCATAACCAACAAACGTCTGAAGAGAGAATGACGGCAACCACAGGTTAGTACTCACAAAAACACGAGTTCTTCACATAATTCCATAATGACCAGTGCAATCTATCAAGAGCAGTGCAAATTCCCGCTGCTTTAAGACATGTTTTTTTGGGGCGTTAAAAATTGGTGCAAATACCAGTAATTTGACGAGCGTAAACATTAGTAAATCACGTTGCGTGATTCATTTTAATACTCTCCTCCCATAAATTTTGCGTCTGGAAGGGAAAGTCCCACAAATGCATATTTAATAAGGTCAAGGCCTTTTCAGCGCTAATTCTTCACTGTGTGTCTTTAGTAAATCCTACTATTCTAACGCCAAAAGACGGTTTGCTTTGGCGCAAGCTGTTAGTAAATCTGGCCCTTAATTCTCTAGTTGAAAGTTTATGTTAAACATGTTTGAACTTGGTTTGAATGGTTTATAAACAGTGTTTAAAATATTTGTTTCAGCATTGCTTGTTTGTAAACAATGTATGTTTGAATGATTTTAGTTTTGTCTGAAAGTTTCAAATGTGTTTGAAACTGTTTCAAAACATTTTTCTTTCAACTGTTTTAACATTTGAAACTGTTTTTAAATTACTTTGAACTTTAATACTTTTTAAACAATGTTTAAAATGTTTGTATCAAAGTTGCTTGAACGATGTTTGGAAACAAAGTTTGAATCTTTTAAGTTTAGTTTCAAACGCACTTGAAAGTTAGTTTCAAAAGTTTTTTTTCTTTAAACTGTTTTAACTTTTAAAAATGTTTATTTTTTAAAAGAATTCTGTATGTAGTTTTGAATTACTTTGAAGTTTTGTTTCAAACTTGTTTGAACTGCATTCAAACGTTTGTTTAAAATGTTTGTTCTATAAAAAGTTCTATAAAAAGCATGCTATTTACAGGTTCTTTAAAGAACCTAGAATGCAAAGAACCTGTAACATAACATCAAAATCTTAGATTTTTGTTCCAAAACCTACTGTAGATTGAAAGAAATTAGTATTTCTATTCACCAAAGATGCATTAAATTAATCAAAATTGACAGCAAAGATTTTTGCATTGTGACCTAAGATTTCTGTTTCAAATAAATTTATTTTTTTTTAAACTAAAAAATCAACACTGATAATCATAAGAAATTTTTCTTAAAAACTAAATGAGCGTTTTAGAATGATTTCCGATTATGGAGCAATAAAGACTGGAGTTATGATGCAAAAAATGTAGGTTTGCATGACAAGAATAAATTACATTTTACAATATATTAAAATCGAACATATTTATTTTAAATTGTAATAATATTTCACAATTTTTGCATTTTTTACTGCATGTTTAATCAAATAAATGCAGCTTTTGAGCAGAAAAGACTTAAATATTTTAAAATCTTACCAATGTTTTATAGTGTATATAAACTTATAAAATTTACTATTTTATAGTGTATATAAACTTATAAAAAATTGAAAAGTTGCAATACTGTTTTTCTTGCAGTATTACCGCTAGTAAAAAAGTAATAGATTTAAAATGCATTTATTTTATAGTTCAAGTCAATTAGCGTATTTACTGACAAATCGCTTGAGACTTACTGATATAAAAATTAACCTTTATTTGGAGTACTACTTGTGCACAAAGAAATAATTTATTAATATTAAGCCTAAAATGTGTTTTAATGTCACTATTGATGAGGATTGTATGATCTTTAAATATTTTGCACTTAAAGACCGATGTTATTACCTAAAGTATACTTGCAATAGTTCCACTTTAGCACAATCAAATATACTTTTTTATTAATTAATTATATTTATTTAAATATACCAGTTTAGTACTAAATGTGCAATTGCAGGATATTTTTATTAAGTACATGATATGTAAATGCATTTGTAGTATACTTAGTATGGAATAAATGTATTTTAAATACATTTTAGTATATTTATTTTTCAGTAGGGACATCACTGTTTATTTACTATTTATACTATGCGTTCATACGTCCTTAAATAACGTGCATAATCTATGACCGGCGACACACAGGGTGCCGTTTTACTCTAGTCGACATGCATTCTGGGACTGCCACACTATTCACTAAGCATACGTGTGGTTCTGCCTTCAAATTTGGCCAAAACGTGATATCTCTGAAGGCAGCGTAATGTTGCCGCCTACATTTTGGAACAACCTTCAAATGCTGTCTAGGTAGAGCATTAATCTTTAAAGAACCGGCGAAGAAACGCTGTATACAGATTAAAATGGCTCTGGTTGGACCCTGTTTTTGCATGCATGCTGTAGCCTGGATTGGCACAGGTTTATCTCAGTATCATCCTGGCACATTGACACCTACACCACTCCATTAAACCCTGATGTGTCAACGTAACACACGTATCAACAGAGCTTCAGAGAACTTTTTTGTAATATATGCAATCTCTTGCATGCAAATGTCCTCGATGAAGGTAACACTTTCTCTCTGAAACTCCTACCTGCCTGCGCAAGCTGCGTTCGTGCACCGCGAGTAGGTGAGGAAGGGGGTGAGGATTTACTCGTCTTTTTGACGTTTCGGGTTTTTCTTCCGCCCCAATGTGGGCAGAGCCTGATGTCAATCAGTGTCATTTACTGATCACACTGGTCTTTTGAACTGATTTGAATATCTGAAAAATACGCTTAATAGCCTCAACTGTCAATTTGGTGACATAGATTTGAAACACTAAAAAGTACCATCTTTTATTTTGGCGTAAGCTCTTACGAGAGGTGTTTGTTTACTGGAAACGACTGAAATGTGTTGAAAATTCCAGCAGAGTGAAACTGTTATGAGAATTGAGACAGTTAAAAATGAAGTTGGATTTTTTGTCCTGCATCATTTGCTCTTTTACTTTTGATTAATTGTTTTTAAAACCACACAATGCACCAGAAACATAAAAAATGTGTAGAAAATACGCTTAGTAGAAAGAAAGTATAAGAAAATGTTTACTTGTATAACATGTTCCATTATTTTACTTATTTATTTTTAACTGTGTACATAAAATTTAAAGAAACAGTTCACCCAAAAATTAAAATGTACTAAAAATGCACTCACCCTTAAGGTCATCCGAGATGTATTTTTTCATCAGAACAGATTTGTAAAAATTTAGCATTGCATCACTTGCTTACCAGTGGATCCATTGCAGTGAATGGGTGCCGTCAGAATGAGAGTCCAAACAACTGATAAAAACATCACAATGATCCAAAACATATTTAGGCCAAATGACGTTTCAAGTTAAAATGCCTGGATGTTGGATTTGTTTCTTACAAACATGCAGCTTTTTTCTTTACCAGATGTTAATTGATGGACTGAAGTCGTGTGGATTACTTGAGATGTTTTTTTTTTTAGCTGTTTAGACTCTCATTCTGACGGCACCCATTCACTGCAGTGGATCCACTGGTGAGCAAGTGATGTAATGCTAAATTTCTCCGAATCTGATGAAAAAACAAACTCATTTAGAGTTTGTTGGCCTAAGGGGGAGTAAATATGTGTTGTTCTTAATAATTTGACTATTGCCTCATTTTACAACTGAAGTTTGAAGAAAAAAATGGAGGAGTTTCCATATTATTAAACTTCTTGAATCTTGGTTCCATGCATTTTTTTTTATTATTGCCGTCTAATCTTATGTAAGCAAGCAGATTCAATACACGTTAAATTTGGACTTTTACTCTTGATTAATTGTTTTTAAAACAATTTAAAAGAAACACTGAAAAAAGTGTGTAGAAATGATTTTTAGTAGAACGTGGAAAGAAAATATTTACTTGTAAAATATGCTCCATTATTGTCTTTTATTGTTATTTATTGTTATTTTTTATTTATTTTTTTACTGGGTACATATGATTTTAAGAAACAATTCACCCAAAAATAAAAAATTTAGATGTTTCTTCATAAGAACAGATTTGTAGAAATTTAGCATTGCATCACTTGCGCATTAATTGATCCATTGCAGTGAATGGGTGCCATCAGAATGAGAGTCCAAACAGATGATAAAAACATCACAATGATCGAAAACATGACTCCAGAACATCAGTTAACATCTTGTGAAAAGAAAAAGCACATATTTATAAGAAACAAATCCATCATTAAGATGTTTTTAACTTCAGACCGGCTAAAAATACATTATTTCATCTGAATCAGGAGAGAAATATGCACAGGTCAAGCATCATTTACAAACAAAAACAGTCAAGAAAAACAGCTCTGAAAATTACGGTTTCTTACGAACATGCAGCTTTTTTCCTTCACAAGATGTTAATTGATGGACTGGTGTCATTTTTATCAGATGTTTTTATCAGCTGTTTAGACTCTCATTCTGACGGCACCCATTCATTGCAATGGATCCATTGGTGAGCAAGTGATATAATGCTAAAAAAACAAACTCATTTACATCTTAGCCTGAGGGAGAGTAAATATTTGTTGTTCTTTTGCAATTTTTAGTAGAAAATGGAAAGAAAATATTAACTTGTAAAACATGCTCCATTATTATATTTATGTATTTATTTTTTACTGTGTACATACAATTTAAAGAAACAGTTCACCCAAAAATAAGAATGTACTCACCCTCAGGCCATCCAAGATTTGTTTCTTCAGCGGAACAGATTTGTAGAAATTTAGCATTGCATCACTTGCTCACCAGTGGATCCATTGTAGTAAATGGGTGCCGTCAGAGTGAGAGTCCAAACAGCTAATAAAAACATCACAGTGATCCAAAACATGACTCCAATCCATCAATTAACATCTTGTGAAGAGAAAAGGACCATGTTTATAAGAAACAAGTCCATTAAGATGTTTTTAACTTCAAAAGTATGGTTTCGTCTGAATCAGGAGTGAAATATGCACAGGTCAAGCATAGTTTACAAACAGAAACAGGCAAAAGCAACAGCTCTAAACAAAGATATTGGTAGATCTTGATGTGAAAAGGCAACAGAAGATGGACTTCTAAATTGTGGAGTTATATTTAGGTCAAAAATGATGGGTTTAAGTTAAAACGCCTTAATGATGAATTTGTTTCTTACAAACATGCTTTTTTCTTCACAAGATGTTAATTGATGGACTGGTCATGCAGATTACTTGAGATGTTTTTATTAGCTGTTTGGACTTTCATTCTGACGGCACCCATTCACTACAATGGATCTATTGGTCAGCAAGTGATGTAATGTTGAATTTCTCCAAATCTGATGAAGAAACAAACTCATTTACATCTTAGATGGCCTAAGGGGGAGTAAATATTTGTTGTTCTTAATAATTTGACTATTGCCTCATCTTACAACTGAAGTTTGAAGAAAAAAAAATTGAGGAGTTCCCATATTATTAAACATCTTAAGTCCTGGATCCACGCTTTTTTTTGTTTGTTTGTTTTTTTGGGGTTTTTTTTTTCTTGCCGTCTAGATAGCGTGAGGGAGAGTAAATATTTGTTGTTCTTCTGCTTGATTTGACTGTTGCCTCATTTTAGAATTGAAGATACATGTTAAACTGGAAAGAATTCTAAACTTTTATATTTTTATTTCAGAAAATGGGTCTCAAAAGGAGCCCGGGCTTCTGGACAAGAAGACCATTAAATCAGAGCCAGAGGACTCCAGATAACATCTCCAGCCTCCAAGTGAAACCTGCGTTTTGTTTGCTCAGTGGATTTAGTACTGAAACTGTGTGGCCTTACGAACTGTAAATGCCTAGAGATCCATTTATTTAGATTTTTAATTGTTAAGATTTATTTTTATTTCTAATTTTAGAACAAAAAAAGAAACATGAATGTCTTGCGGTCGGTGTACACAGAGAAATTGTCCAAGAGTGCATCTTTCTGTACATAATCTGTTTGTTTATTTGATTGCATGTCTTATTTGTAACTATTTTTATTTAAGATATTCGTTATTCGACGGAAACACTGGAGTTTCGTAGAAAACAGTTGTGTAGTCCTTAGATTAGTTGATAAGGTTAAATGATGACATTCATCTGTTCGTACCAGTTTGTCGTTGAGGATGAACTTAGCGTAAAAGCATACTGAATATGTAGAATTAGCTTTGCGTGTTTTTGCGATTGCGTCAGTTTCGATGTTAGTACTAGGAAATAAAGTTTATTGTGTGTTTGTTACCAGCAACTCTAGCCTTATTCTCAGCGTACGATATTGCTGTCGTTAAGCGTTAACTGTTACATTGTGACTGTAATTTTTCAGAAAAATAAAAAGTTTCCAAACTTTTTTTCGTCACACGTGGGCATTTTGTTAGTTAGCTGTGCTAATCCGTCGTTCTGGTCATTTCTATGCACATTTGTTGTGTGTTTCACTCTTTATCTTGTCTTTGTGAAATTGTTCTACAAATAAAACCAAACTGGAAAAAAACAGTTCACGAATTTTCTCTGATTTTTTGGAAAAGTGTTTTCTTAATTTTCAAAATTAAAATATGGAAACCTAAATCCTGAAATGTTTTCTATAGAAACCTGATAATGGAAAAGAAAACATGACACTTCTCGCAAAACTTTTGCGTTTCCTGAAAAACTTTGCATTCACTCACACTACTTCTGTGATGGGAGGAAACTATATTTCAATGCTTTTGAGAATTAAGTCATATGCAGTAGTTTTGCAAAAATAGCGCATAATAATTATAATAATATATTTAATCCAATATATAATAAAATATGAAACAATATTTAAGTGATATATTAAATATAAATATTTTATTATTAATTATGATTCAGTATTTAATATCTTACATATAATACCAACCCAATCTCACTGCAATTTGTATATTTTTGACAAGGTGGTTAATTCATACAAATTCGTACAACCTTTCTCGTACTAAATCATACAGTTTGTAAAAAATCGTATGTATTTTACGAAGTGGCAAATTCATAGGAATTCATACAAAGGACCACATCTACAAAACTTAATCGTCACAGAAATCGAACAAAATTGTACAAATGAGGTTGTATGAATTTGTATGAATTAGCGACCTCGTAAAATGCGTACAAATTGGCAGTAAGATAGTGTTGATAATACAGCAACAAACAGAAGCAACAAATAATTGCAATATATTTACAATAAATAATAAAATGTTGAACAATATTTAAAATGTATATAAAATGTATAATCAATATACATAATAAATTTGGCACCATCGTGCGTGTTTTACAAGGTGGCAAATTCATAGGAATTCGAACAAAAGACCACGTTTACAAAACTCAATTGTCACAGAAATCAAACAAAATTGTACGAGTGAGGTTGTACAAATTCTTACGAATTAGTATTATTGATAAAATCATAGTGAATTTGGCACCAACTATGACATTCACTGTGAGAAATACTGCAAACGGAGCGATGCAAACAATAAAACGGTTGGAGTTCTGCTATCACTAGAATATCACACTCCCCTCAGCCAATCAGATTCAAGGACCTGAAAGAACTGTAAAATATAAAAATAGATACTTTATTATTAATTAATTATGACTCAGTATTTAATATCCAACCCCATCTCATGGCAATTTGTACATTTTTGACAACGTGGCTAATATATATGAATTTGTACGACCTCACTCGTATGAATTTAGACAATTTGTGAAAAAAATAAATAAATACATAAGCCAATACAGCAAATAATAATTATAAAAATATATTTAAATGATTTAAAAATATATACTTTATTATTAATTATATTTCTGTATTTAATATTTTACATGTAATATAACCCGATCTCACAGCAATTTGTATATTTTTGACAAGGTAGCTAATTCATACCAATTTGTAAAACCTCGTACAAATTTGTACAAATTCATACAATTTGTGGAAAATCGCACATCTTATGAGGTGGCATATTCGTAGGAATTCGTATGAAGGACCACAGCTAAAACTTAACCGTCACAGAAATCAAAAAGTGAGGTTGTATGATTTTGTCACCTCATAAAATACATACAAAATAGCGTTGATAATACACCAATAAACAAAGCGGCCAAAAAATGTATATATTTACAATGAATAATAAAATGTTGAACAATATTTATTTAATATATAACATATATATTTTATTATTAATAATTCAAAATACATTATTTTACAGTATTTACAATATTTACGTATTTTACAGCAAATAACTACATAGTTTACCTAACAAAAATATAAATAAATATAAATACATATTTTAATAATAACAATGATACATTCTCACCTAAAAAAAAAAAAAAAAAAAAAAAAAAAAAAAAAAAACTACATTCCGTGACACAAAAACAGTATTATTTATAAAATTACAGTGGATTTGGGCGTCTGCCATAACATTCGCAGTGAGAAAAACCGCAAGTGGAGTGATACAACGGTAAAACGCTATCACTAGAATATCGCACTCCTCTCAGCCAATCAGATTCGAGGACCAGAAAGATCTCTTGTGTATATAAATACATAAATGAATTAATAAATATCCACCTTTCCGTTTTTCTTTCCGTAAGAATGGCCGTTCTATTTTTCCTATTTTTAGCTGTACAAAACTGGTTTTGCTGCTTGATATTGCAAATTGGTGTCTTACCACATATTTTAATGTATTATCTTATTATGAACACACTGGTTTGCAGTGCAAACAGTTTTATCATTTGCTAATATTGCGGCTAATAAACCGGAAGTCTCACCCCCAGGCTTAAAGAATAAGGTGGATGAAAAGATATAGATAATAAAAAACTTTACTATCCATTTTCACTTATCATCGCCGTTTAACTTTATGTAAGCAAGATAACAACTTAAAACTGTTTATTTATAGAGGCGGCCTAAAAAAACACGGCTCATAATCTGGAAGGCGTTTATAAAATCGAGCTGATCCAAGCAGCTTCCTGTGCTGTTTATGTCACACACATACGTTAATGCTAAAAATGCGCCCACGCTCCACACACACACACACTCACACACACACACACTTCTTGTGCGTTCATCGTCTCTCAGATCTACAGAAGCCCTACACGGGTGTTCCTCAGGAGAGACGTCACTACGCACCTACAGAACCCGCGCGTGTGTGTGTGTGTGTGCGTGTGCGTGTGTGTGTGAGCAGTTAGATCACTGTGGTGACCCAGATGTGTGGGCGGTGCCTGAATGTGGGCGGAAACATTTCGAACAGTGAACACTCTGTGATACAGGCTTTTGTCTTGGTGGAAGTGGGATTGAGTTACGTATGCAGCGCTAGGTTTTTTTAGATATAGGTTAAAGATACATATAAAAGAAAAAACCAAAAAGCTAAATATCAGCACCCCCTCAAGACGAAGGAGAAGGAGAAAAAAGATTAATAAAGGTTTCTTGAACTTTATTTTGGTTTGCAGGGTTTCCCACCAAGCCTCTGCTACATGACTGGGTTTAACCGTGAGCATGTGTTTCCTGATATCTCACTCTGCAGATCTTGTCTATGTGGGATGATGGAGGAAACACTGGGTTTGTGAAAGTGGGTGAGCTAAGGTTTGCTGTTTTATTCAGGATATACTACTTTTAAAATCTACTTGAATTGTCTTTTGTAATAATATAATATAATATAATACAATATAATATAATAATACAATATAAAGAAAATGAAATCAAAAAGTACAAAAATATTTGTAAATAATAAAAAATGAACAGTATCTAACAATCAGTCACAGTCACATTGAAATTTCATTTTCAGTTTTGGCACATATTTTGCATACAGTTTCTATAATGAAAGTGTCATTTTTTTTTTTTAATTTAATAGATTTATTTAAAATTGTCAGAAATACCTTCCATGTATTTATGTATATATGTATTTTTTTAGATATATATCAATGTATTTTTATAAAATCTATATTTTTATTTAATTATTAAAATATAAATAAATACTTATAAATACTTTTTTAATCCACTTAAACTGTCTTGTGGATTAAAATAATATAATATAATATAATATAATAAAATATAATATTAAAGAATATGAATATGGTTTTGATTTTCTTATTACAATTTAATTGATTTATTTAAAAATTGGCAAAAAATACCTTCCATGTATGTATGTATTTTTAAAATATATATATCAATGTATTTTTATAAAATATATATTTTTAAGTTAAATATTAAAATATGTATAAATACTTATAAATATTTTTTTAAATCCACTTGAATTGTCTTGTGCATTAAAATGATAATAATATAATACAATATAATATAATACAACATAATATAATATAATATAATATAATATAATATAATATAATATAATATAATAAAGAATATGTATATGGTTTTGATTTTCTTATAATTTAACTGATTTATATAATATATATAAAATATGTATTTTTTATAAATATTTACAAATATTTTTTTTAAATCCATCTGAACTGTGTTGTGATTAAACTGATACTATAACAATATAATATAATATAATATAATATAATATAATATAATATAATATAATATAATATAATATAATATAATATAGAATATGAATAAAGAATATGAATATGGTTTTGATTTTCTTTTTATACTTTAGTTGATTTATTTAAAATTGGCAAAAAAAACAACCTTCCATTCTAAAATATATATCAATGTATTTTTGTAAAATATATTTTTTTTATTTAAATATTACAAATATGTATAAAAATGTATAAATACTTTATCCACTTGAATTGTATTGTGCATTGAAATCATAATACAAAATAAATACAGAATACAAAATAAACAAATAGAAAAATATGTATATATTTAAATATTAAAATATGTATAAATACTTTTAAACACTTTTAAAATCCATTTGAATTGTGCATTAAAATGATAATACAATATAATAAAGATATAATGTAATAAAGAATATGACATAAACAAATACAAAAAATATTTATTATAGTATTAAACGTAATATTATACATAATATATTTAATGCAATAAATAATAAATAATAAACATCCAACAATCAATTATATATACTTGTATATTTTACATAATTATTTATATATAAATGTATACTAAAATATTAAAATATCACTAAAATAGTAAAACGATCTACTAATAGATAAATACATATTACAGTTAGATTTTATTATTTAGTCATTATTTTTATTAAAATTCTTTTTAATGTTAAAAATGTAAAATTAATCCTACATAATTATTGCATATAGCTTTTAAAACACGTATGTTCTCTATTTGACTATATAAACAAAATTTTCTAGTTATTAAAAAAAGTCAAATTCTGTCATTTTCTAAATTGCCCACAAGGTGGCAAGATAGCCTAAGATTTCCTAAACGCTTTCCTAAACGACAAATACAGTACAAAGCACATGTGCATGATGAGTAATAGCATCTAACTGTATATATATTTTTGTGAGCCTGTGAAAGAAAAGAACAAACCAGATTTGCACAATTGTAAACAAACACACCTTAGTTAGGAATCCCTTTAAATGTGACTTCTGTCTACTAGAAGTAGCTGTTTTGGATCAAAGCAGGCTTTCATAAGTGTTTCGCAATCACATTCAACAACAACTCCGTTTTGTCCCGCCACATTCTTCAGTCTGACGTTTAACCTACAGTTTTAGAGCTCGCGGAGGAATTCAGTGTTTGCATTAGCTATTATAATATTCATAATAGCAGTCCAATCATCCAGTGAGTAACAGTTTGAATGCACAGGTTCTCGTCGCAGTCATTATCACGCTGTGAACTGGCAGCACGTCTGTAATTTAGCATAATATTGTCTCACAAATGTGCAAACTCTCACAAATGTGCAACAGTTATAATCAGCAAATGGCTAAAACTCCCCTCATTTAAAGGTCAGCGTGTTTATTAACATACTATTATTTCTGAACGCCATCATTTTTCGGTCATACATTATTTAAGAAATGCCACAATGGGAGAGCGTTACATGAATGTGTTTAAAATCATATATTAGCATACTGCTCTTACTATTTTTGCACGCCTGCCATGTATACTGTGGACAGTATGCATCCCACAATGCAGTGTGCTCAGCTTGACGTTGTATTTTCAGTGATAAATGAACCAAGTGTATTTTTTAACCTTTAACTGTACAATAAATGCTGTACACTGCCTTCTATTCTTATAATAAATATTATGTTTGATCATATTAATAATTTTATTTAATATACTGATATATTATTTGCATTTGCAGTCCAATACATATAGATCAAGAAGATAATAATGAATAATGTCTGATGAAACGTATTTATAATTAGTCAGTAAAATTATATTAATGAATTAATATTAAAGTATCATGCTTAGATTTAGGCTATTAGTCCATATATTAATTTAATCTTCTTGAGTCATTCGTTCAGACTGCAAAAAGTAAATATTAATGAATTTTGTCATATATTAATATTAATAAATAGATTTAATTTTTAGGCAATAATAATTATTATATTATATTATATTATATTATATTATATTATATTATATTATATTATATTATATTATATGGTTTTAATTAATGTTTAATATAAAAATTACTAATATTATTTATTATAAAAGTATTATATTATATTTTATTATATTTTGATAAAATATATGATTTATTATATATTATTTTAATAAGTAATATTTATTATAAGAATTAATAATATGATTTAATTTAATTGATTATGTCATATGATTTATTATATAATGCTTATAATAAGAATTAATTAAATAATTTATTGTATTATATTTTGATAAAATATTTGATTTAGTATATATGATTTTAATAATAAATATTTATTTTAAGAATTAATTATATTATTTATTATAACAATTTATTATATTACATGTGATTTTATTATATATGATTTTAATAATTAGTGTTTATTATAGGATCAATGATATAAGTATTATAAAAATTATATATTATATTATATTATATATTATTTAATACATTTTAATAAATAATATTTTTATAAGAATTAATAATATTACTTATTTTAAGAATTTATTATATAATATATGATTTATTATATAATGTTTATTATAAGAATTAATGATATTATTTATTGTAATGTATTATATTATAAAATATATGATTTATTATATACGATTTTAATAATTAATGTTTACTATAGGATCAATACAAATATATATTATTCTAAAAATATATATTATTATTAATAAATAATATTTATTATAAGAATTAATAATATTATTTATTTTACAAATGTATTATATCATCATGATTTATTATATATTATTTTAAGAATTAATGTTTATTATAAGAATCAGTATTATAAGAATTTCTTAGATTAGATTAGATATTATTTATTATATATTAATTATAAGAATAAATTATTCGTTTAATATTATATTTATTAAAAGAATTAATACTATTATTAATAACTAAAATATTATTATTATAACTATAATACAATTATTGTAGTCTTCTTGACTTGCTCAGACTGTATGCAAAAAAAACGGATTAAAATAAATTGAATATTAAACATTTAATTGCGAATTATCATTTGTGAACGTTAATTATCTATAGTATAATTTATAATCATTTATATTTAGATATTTAACAATTATGTACACACATATAGTTGACACAAAAAGTGGATCACAATATTCAAATTATATTTTATTAGATCTAATTACGTTATTCAATCATTAATTCTTATAATAAATATATTTATATTTATAAATATAATTATTATTAATTAAATGTAATATAATATTTGTATTTGTTACTGTATTTTTGCCGTTTGAAATGACCATACAGAAATGATGCTCAAAATATTTATTTCCGAGACCATAACTGGACTCGCATGTTTATTGTTACACACTGTCTGACATAGTATTTTCTCACACACAACAGTATGCATTGTATAGTGCACAGCACGCAGCACACGGCCAGCTTCTCTATGAAGTGCGTCATAATCATGATTGACGCACGCCTAAACCAATCACCGTTCGCCGTGACGTCACGGCGACCAATGAAGCGCTAGCAACGTTTCAGTGGGCGGATTCCATTCTGTCGCGTGAATACACACCGAGAGGCGAGGGAAGAAACCGGCACGACTGTCTAAAAACCGGATATTCTCATAACCTACAGTGTAATATTACCAGCATTATTGTCGGAAATCATTCCTGTGTAGCCTGTCGAGTTTGAAATGTTACAGTTTAGGTTCTCGAGGGCGTTAAAGGAGTTTTGCAAACCCAATCTAAGGCGCCATTGGAAAAATACTACAGATACTACAGCAGCCGCCGGAGGATGCGCATCTTCATACAGACGAGCTCTGTGTACGCAGACAGATGCGACCACCGACAAGTGAGTAGTGATGAAAACCAGCTCAAAAACTCAGTTAGCCATGAGCCTCTCTATTACTGACATCAGGTTTGGTTTCACTGTAAAATTGAATGGATTTTATCCATTCATTCTTTCATTCATTCATATGGGGCCCCTACAAATGATTCCCAGGCCTAGTTCACGTTGATGGATGTGATTGATTTACTACTGGTTTATTTATAGCTTTAGGTCTTTTAGATAAACTACAAGGTGGTTGAGATGTTTAGGACACAGTGCACAAAGAGAAAAAGCTTGTACAACGTTCGGGGGCCAGATTCCCAGAGGCCTCTCTGATGTCCTCTGTGAATAATCGGAAAGGTTGGGCTCTCAGGGTGGGTTTTGATACATTTCAAGCATTTTTTTTTATTCAAACAATGTGTTTCTTGGTGCGAATCGGGATTGTGGACATGTGGAATGTTCTAGAAGCTTTCAGATGTATTTAACCAAAATATTGGAGAGGAGATCAAATGTTAAGAATCAATACCTGATCAACCTGTATTGACTTGTCTATTTTCAAAAATATCTTTATTTACATAAGTTAATGTTAGACTGATTAAAATCAGCTGATGATGATCCTTGTCCAATTCTAAAACCAAGCTGACAGCTTTTAGAAATACTATATTTTACTATATTTTTGATTAACATGTGCAGAATATGGATATTTTAGGCCATCTTATTCTATTTCCATTAAATGTTATAATTGTTTTTTTAATTGTTTATTATATATTTTAAAATTCAAAATGCTTATATTTATTTTTTATGATAATATCATTTGTTTTAGTAATATATTACTTACATTTTTTAGAAATCACTCACTCTGAATCAGGCTCGAAATCTCTTTGGAAAGTATTAAATCATTCGGGTTCAGACGGGGTTATTGACTTTTAAAGCATGTTAGTTTTTGTACTGCCAGATCGGCCGCTTCCTCTTCCTGTAACGACGGCATTCAAAGCTCGGAAGTGTCGAAACGAGGGTTTCCTCTGAAAACCTTTGCTCTGAATCTTCTGCTCTCCGGTTAAACTATGAGTGTGCACTGTATGTGTCATTTTAGCATGCATTGCTATCATTCATTTGGCATGCGGAAGTGTTTGTCCTTGGAGAGAGGGGTAGCCTTTCTCTCCATCTGTCTGTCAGCGACTAGTGAAGGTCAGGTCTCGGTTTATTGTAGCATCTGTAAGTTTACGTCTAGGGAAATATTGTCAGTGCTGACGTTTTAATAATACTTATAATCCGAAACATAGAGTTACCCTAGCTATGTTGTCGTCCTTTTAAGACAGTAAGTGATTAATTTGGAATGCATTACGTGAACAACAGCGCTAGTCATACAATTAGAGATACAGGAGATACGATTCACAATTGAATATAGAAGCGTTTATTGTTAGCATGTTGCTAAGCTAACTACGTAATACTAAAATAATCAAATAGCACCCAGGAGATACCATTCACAATTGAATTTAATAGTTTGTTGTTAGCATATTGCTAAGCTAGCAGCATAATACTGAAATAAACAAAGAGCACACAGGAGATACAATTCGTAATTCAATTTACGAGTTTGTTGTTAGCATGTTACTATTCACAATTGATTTCAGTAGAGTTTGTTGTTAGCATTTTGCTAAGGTAACAATGTAATACTGAAATGAGCAAATAACACATAGGAGATACAATTCGCAGTTTGATTTCAGTAGAGTTCGCTGTTAGCATGTTGCTAAGCTAACAGCGTAATAAGCAAATAGCATGTAGGAGATACAATTCAAAATTGAATTTAGTACAGTTGCTGTTAGCATGTTGCTAAACTAACAACGATATAAACAAATAGCACAGGAGATTTGATTCGCAATTGATTCCAGTAGCTTGTTGTTAGCATGTTGCTAAGCTAAAAACGTAATACTGAAATAAGCAAACAGCACACAGGAAACAGAAAATACGTTTCGCAATTGATTTCAGTAGATTTTTTTGTTAGCACGATGCTAAGCTAACAACGAATTGTTGAAATAATCAAATAGCAGAGGAGATACAATTCACAATTGAATTTAGTACAGTTGCTGTTAGCATGTTGCTAAGCTAACAACGATAAGCAAATAGCACACAGGAGATTCGATTCGCAATTGATTCTAGTAGCTTGTTGTTAGCATGTTGCTAAGCTAACAGTTTAGTAGTGAAATAAGCAAACAGCACACAGGAAACAGAAAATACGTTTTACAATTGATTTCAGTAGATTTTTTGTTAGCACGATGCTAAGCTAACAATGAATTGTTGAAATAACCAAATAGCAGAGGAGATACAATTCGCAATTGATTTTAGTAGAGTTTGTTGTTAGCATGTTGCTAAGCTAACAATGTAACATTGAAATTAGCAAATGGCACACAGGAGACACGATTCAGAATTTGATTTCAGTAGAGTTCGCTGTTAGCATGTTGCTAAGCTAACAGTGTAATAAGCAAATAGCATGCAGGAGATACAATTCAAAATTGAATTTAGTACAGTTGCTGTTAGCATGTTGCTAAGCTAACAACGATATAAACAAATAGCACACAGGAGATTTGATTCGCAATTGATTCCAGTAGCTTGTTGTTAGCATGTTGCTAAGCTAAAAACGTAATACTGAAATAAGCAAACAGCACACAGGAAACAGAAAATACGTTTCGCAATTGATTCCAGTAGCTTGTTGTTAGCATGTTGCTAAGCTAAAAACGTAATACTGAAATAAGCAAACAGCACACAGGAAACAGAAAATACGTTTCGCAATTGATTTCAGTAGATTTTTTTGTTAGCACGATGCTAAGCTAACAACGAATTGTTGAAATAACCAAATAGCAGAGGAGATACAATTCGCAATTGATTTTAGTACAGTTGCTGTTAGCATGTTGCTAAGCTAACAGCGTAACACTGAATTTAGCAAATATCACACAGGAGATACGATTCAGAATTTAATTTCAGTAAAGTTCGCTGTTAGCATGTTGTTAAGCTAACAGCGTAATAAGCAAATAGCATGCAGGAGATACAATTCGTAATTGAATTTAGTACAGTTGCTGTTAGCATGTTGCTAAGCTAACAACAATATAAGCAAATAGCACACAGGAGATTCGATTCGCAATTGATTCTAGTAGCTTGTTGTTAGCATGTTGCTAAGCTGACAACGTAATATTGAAATGAGCAAATAGCACACAGAAGATGTGATTCAGAATTTGATTTCAGTAGAGTTCGCTCTTAGCAAGTTGCTAAGCTAACAGCGTAATAAGCAAATAACATGCAGGAGGTACAATTCGTAACTGAATTAGTACAGTTGCTGTTAGCATGTTGCTAAGCTAACAATGTAATAGTGAAATAAGCAAATAGCACACAGGAGATACGATTCACAATTGAATTTGGTAGTTTGTTGTTAGCATGTTGCTAAGCTCACAATGTAATACCAAAATAACCAAAGAGCACACAAGAGATATGATTCACAATTGAATGTAGTAGTTTGTTGTTAGCATGTTGCCAAGCTAACAGTGTAATATTCAAATAAGCATTAAAATGAATAAAAATTTTTGAGTAAAATGGCCCGTTTCAGTTATTTTATTTCTGAATGCCATACAGTATTGAGATTTTAAATGAAGCTGTTGCAATGCATTCTGTAATTGGCATTTCAGGATCACACATATGGTGCCTAAAATGTTGCCTGTGTAGTCGGCACACTAGGATTTGAAACACACCTAAGTAATCATTAGACACTGACATAAGCTGGTTGTCAATGGCAACCTCACATTCGGCCAGATGCTGGGTTAATTCTATGAAGTCAGCTTTTCTTTTTTTAGCCCAACTGATTGGCTCACTGATTGAACACACCAATAGTTCATTTGTGAATGCAATATTCTTTAAATCTTTTTCTCTACACATCTCACTTTCACTTTGATTGTGTTCATAAGCATCATATCATGCTCTCAGACATGTTAGCAGCGTCTAGCTCTTATTCTCTACACTGTAATTCGTGGTGTCAGGTTTCGGAGGCACATGTGCTCTGTCCTGAGGGAGTTTACCCAGCATGTGGCCTCTTGATAGCTTCCTTTTTACACCAGACAAAGTGTGTGTTTATTCTGATATATTTGCATTACAAATAATCAGTGTTTTGAATTAGATTTTTCTAATTCACACATACATTTAATCTCCAGAACACCGTAGCAACCACATAGCAACGCTCTGGCAACCAATCAGAGTGAGTTATATTGGTAAACTCAAGCATTAAAATATATTCCAATATTATCACATTTATTGTTAAAAATGCTATGCTATTGACAATTTTGCCTGAAAATTTTCACCAAGATTTTGCTAGCTATCTAGACCTAGCTTGCAAAAAGAGTAAAAAATCACCATCTAAAGCCCCATTTACACCAATGACAAACTGGTGGGACTGGGTAAAACTATGAAGTTTTAATAGTCACTTTAATTTTACGGAAATTTGTGGAATTTTACGGTAATTTTACTGATTTGATGGGAATACGAAAGTCAACATCACAACTGGAACGATAATGGCACAGAGAAATGATAGAATTGTTAGAATCACTTAGTTCTTTCTTGCCGATGAGCGATAAAACTTTGCAGCCAATCAGAATCCATCCAACTCGCACATTTAAAGTGGCAGACGAAAATACATCGCTACACTGTTTACAATTTCGCCCGAAAATGTTCGCCCAAATTATGTTAATTCCGTTGCACTTTTCTAATTTAGAAACAAGCAAAAAAAAAAAAAAAAAAAAAGTAAAAAAAAAAAAAAAAAACAACTACCTTCTGAAGGCCCATTTACACCAATGATAGACTGTAAGGATAAAACTATAAAGTTTTAATAATCTCTTAAATTTTATGGAATTTTACGCAAGTCAACATTATAATTACAACAATATTTAATAATAACAATAATGGCACAGAGAAACAATATAATTAGAATCACTTTCAAAATTATTCTTTCTTGCCTATAAACTTTGACAAACTTGCATATTTAAAAGTGGCAGACAACATATCTGCAGTGCACGATTATAATAAACAGAACATTATCGACCGTTGGTGTGGACACTAATATAATTATCGTAATTGTTATATTTATCTCCTGTATTAATGGGCCTTAATATCGGTTAATGGCGCAAATGTTTCCATGCAGATTTCGCTTGTGTGAGATAGCTAATTGGTTTAAAAGTGATATCTCTGTGAAGGTGTTTCATACATCGCTACACTATTGACAATTTTGCTCAAATTTTTTTGCCTGAGTTTTGCTAATTCCGTTGCACTTTGCCAATTCTGAAAAGAGTTTTAAAAAAAGAGTAAAAATAAAAAAAAATCACCTTCTAAAGGCCCATTCACACCAATGACAAAGTGTAAGGATAAAACTATAAAGTTTTAATAATCTCTTTAATTTTACGTAATTTTACGGGAATTTTACGGATTTGATGGGAAGTCAACATTACAATTATAACAATAATGGCACAGAGAAACAATATCGTTAGAATCACTTTTTAAAATGATTCTTTCTTGCTAGTGAACAAAAAAAAAATCGACAGCCAATCAGATTACACCCAACTTGCATATTTAAAGTGGCAGATGACAAATCTGTAGTGCACGATTATATTAAAGAGAACTTTATTGTCGGACGCTAATATAATTGATGTTGCAACATGACGTGTTAACAGGGCGTAATATTGGTTGATGCCGTAAATGTTTCCCATGCAGATTTCGAAATTTCAAGTTTGTCATGTTAACCAACAGAAAGCTGATTGGTTTAAAAGTGACATCTGTGTGAACGTGTTTCACACACCGCTGCACTATTTAGAATTTTGCGCCAAAATTTTGCTGTTTCCGTTGCACTTGAAATCTAATATGCTAATAATATGAAACCAGTTAATAGTGAGAACTGGTCTTTAAAACAAAATGCCACCAATAAAAGTATCTTTTCTGTGTTACTAGCCATGATGGCGATCTCTGACAAGCAACAGGGGATTCTGTTCTGAATATCCAAAAATGTTGCAAAAATTTTCACCCAAATTTTGCTAATTCGGTTGCACTTTGATAATTCTGAAAAGAAAAGTACAAATAAAAAATAGGCCCATTCACACCAATGACAAACTGTGAGGATAAAACTATAAAGTTTTAATAATCTTAATTTTACGGAATTTTATGGATTTTATGGGAGTACGAAAGTCAACATCACAACTGTAACAATAATGGCACAGAGAAACGCTATTGTTAGAATCACTTTCAAAATGATTCTTTCTTGCCGATGAACGATAAAAACTTTGACAGCCAATCAGAATCCACCCACCACACTCGCACATTTAAAGTGGCAGATGACAAATCTGCAGTGCATGATTATAATAAAAAGAACATTATTGTCGGTTGGTGTGGACGCTAATGCAATTATCGTAATCGTTTTTTATCGTTCACATTAACGGGCCTTAATATTGGTTTCCAATTTTTAATTTTAAAATATGCATTTTTAGATCAGTAATGTGAATAATGTATTGTATATAGGTAAGTTTTATAGTCAACAAACATTGTTTAAACTAAAATAAATGTGAATTTTACTTTGTTTAGTGTTTTTTGTTGGTTTTAACGCAAATCCTTTGAAAGCTAATTCTAATAGGGATTGTAAAATGAATCACCTCAGATTCGCTGACATCCAAGGTTTATCTGACATGACGGCACCAGCTGACACGTGAGTCTCTGTGTGTGTGTGTGTGTGTGTGTGCGTGTGTGTGTGCATTGTGTGGGACCAAATGTCCCCACGTGTGTGTGTGTGTGTGTGTGTACTTGTTTTTGCTACATTGTGGGGACCAAATGTCCCCACAAGGATAGTAAAACCTGAAATTTTTGACATTGTGGGGACCGGCTTGAGGTATAAATCATACAGAATGAGTTTTTTTGAGAAAGTAAAAATGCAGAAAGTTTCCTGTAAGGGTTAGGTTTAGGGGTAGGGTTAGGGTAAGGGGATAGAAAATACAGTGTGGAAAGTATAAAAACCATTGCACCTATGGAGAGTCCCCACAAAGATAATAAACCAGACATGTGTGTGTGTGAGTGTGTGTGTGTGTCACACTGGCATCTGCGCATGCATTGCTGCAGTGAAATCGTGCCAGTTTATGCCCACCATCTTGAGCTAAACGAATCCTGCGAACAGTAAATGTAAATAGTCATTTCAGACACGTCACATTTTGCGTCCTTTTTTATACTAGAATAAACCATGGTAATACCATAGTACTTTTCATTAAGTAGCAGCTGGTTCATTTTCTGGTGTTGTAGTCACTGCAGGCCAAAATATGTCGCAGTGAATCTCTAAGCATGCAATTCTGTGTGAATATCAGCTGTTTTGCCGGTTGTTTGACCGATTCTCGATGAGGTGGAAGAAGATAATGAAGATATTGTTACAGAATCATCTCACTTCCAGGTGTTCACACATACACAGCTGTTCCTGCAAGGGCATTTTGACATGGTTTGCAATTCTTCTGGAGGCATTTTCAGATATTTTATGCCTACATTGTCTCTTAGATTTCAGCCTAGATGTAAAATTTACCTCATATGTTGAAATGTAGGTTAAATGCAGCTTAGAGATGGTGGCAAAAACAATAGCTTTAGCCTTTTAAGTACAGAAATGCAATATGTGACTAACATTTTATAAAATCTACTAAAGTGTTTCTGAAGTAATCAAGCTAATCCTGTTTCGTTAACAAATTTTCTCATCTCATATAACGTATCCCACCATTAAAACAAATAAACAGTGTGTTTATTTAGCTGTGTCATCAAGTGGATTATTTCCAGTGTGTTTGTGTGTAAAAATAGCGGCGTCAGAAAGTACGTCTGGCGCGCTACCTGTGCATTAGCGAGGATCAGAGCTGAGACCTTGCTAGGAAGTGAAGGCTTAGCTCGCCGTCAGTTTGGGACGGGAGGGGCGGCTGCTCTCGTCAGGTTACGTGTCCTAGTTTAATGCCTTGCCAGGTCAGACGGCCTGCAGCAGAGCACTGGCTGTGTTTGTACACAGTAGTGTGTGTCTGATAGCGTTTTATCAATAGTCTGGATGAGCGTTGGGGTTACGTAATCAGATTATTATTTTTTTTTAAGTAAGTAGTAAAGTAACTCAAATAAGTAACTCAAGTTACTTTGTTTTCCCATTTGTTCATTGACATCTCTACTGTCCCATATTGAGAGAAATTGGAAGTGAGATTCAGAGGCACTTTCTTAAGCCTGAGGTTTATTAATTTTGGTACTTTTGGTAATGTGAAAGGGACTTTACAGTTGCCAAATATAAACTTTGGGGGTTTTCATTGTTAAAAACAAATAAGCAATCCCAACTCTGTTAACAAAAAGTAATGTAAAAGTAATGCAACTAAGTTGCTTTTTATGTAGTACACTGTAAAAAATACACAAAAAAACACAATTTGTTGAGTCAGCTTAAAATAATTTGTTACCCTGCTGCCTTAAAATTTTAAGTTCAATCATCTAAAATAAGTTTAGTCAACTTGAAATGTTAAGTTGTACTAAGTAACAACTTAGATATTTGTGTTTGCTAAACTTAACAAATGGGTAACCCAGCTGCCTTAAAATTTGATCCAACTCAAATATCTAAGTTGTCACTTAGTATAATTTAACATTTCAAGTTGAGTAAACTTTTTTTTTTAAGTTGACTGAACTTAAAATTTTAAGGCAGCCAGGTTACAAATTATTTTAAGTTGACTCAACAAATTGTTTTTTACAGTGTAATACAATATTGTAATGGATTACGTTTAAAAGTAACTTTCTCCAGTTCTGGTCTGGACTGACTGCCAATGCAGATTTATCAACTAATATTTGACTTTTTTTTCACCTCTGTGTCATTTCCAAAAGCTATTAATATTAGTAGTAGTATCATTAAAATGAATCAAAATCAAAGGTATCATTAAAATCTATGGTTAATTTGTTATAACTGGAATAATATATTTTTATGAAAATACATTTGCGTTCGTGTATTCATTTATATGTTTATTTATTTTGCCAGTGTTTTATATCTGGATGTCTCATTCATTTCTGTTTTTTTTTCTCTCTTTCCTTTTTGGTTGTCTGCGTACTTTGCATTTGTTGTGTAAGTATATGGTTCATTTTATTTTGTGTGTTTTTTCACTATTATTTCTTCCAAAACGCTACGCTTGGTTTTTCCCGCTGTAAAACATTCCCATCCATGTTCTAGAACCACATGTATCATCCTGAAATGACATCACAAAGCCTTGAGCTGCTATTGGTCACCATTGTTTTAACCCACAATGGATTTAAAGGCACAATATATCAGATTTTTTGATTAAAATATCCAAAAACCACTAGAACACTGTTATATATTTTGCTGACTTGCGTACTTGCATTATCCCAAACGTTTCAAAGAATGTTTAAATCCAGAGAAATAAGCAATTTTACATCACCTGCCATTAACGCCATACACCCTCGATTTTTCCGGTTTTATATTGTAGAAAACACGATTAGCATTATAACAACACTTCAACACACTCAAATGTTCCTAGTATGATAAAACATGCTTTTTTTCTACATACGCATGAATCGGCTGTCAGGTTGAAGACAACAACTCCCATGATTCCACATTAACTCACTACGCCTTTGTTTCCTGTCTGTTTTGAATATGTGCCCTCTAGTGGCGAAAACTTACATATTGTGCTTTTAAGAACAATATTTTTCCACCTACTTAAAAAATGATGCTGTTAAGTTTATTTCTGGATGGTTTGTGGTTAGACTGTAAACCAGAATGTTTTTTTCCCAAAGCCTTGTGTGGGATTGTGTAGCAATCCCAGAATGCAGTCCGTTGTTGGAACTTCTGTAGGAAGTCCTTGGACGTTTTATTCCCAAATGCTTTGCTTAGCACCCGCTTAACATATTTAACATTCGCAAACCCGTTAAATAACTTAAATACCTACATTTTCTAACAGACTAAACTTTTTTTTCTGAGAAGAAAATGAGTTTCAGATGATCTCACAATGCCAGTCAATGATAAAACACATTTTTACTTCACGTTTCCCATGCTTTACGCAAAAATATACGTGTGTAGATGCATTATAGCAAGATTTTCCACAAATTGTTGATCTTCCTTGACAGTTCCTGAGAAATATAATAATATAACTGACCATAGTGCTAATGGCACCCCTAGTGGCAGACTATGGGAATGCAACTTGTTACATCCATAGGACATATTTTGGGCCCAGTGCTTTTTGAAAATCAAAAAAAAGAGTTTTTAACAATGTTATTCATTGTGAAACCTACTGACTGGCATTTTGAGAGCAATTCTGAAACTAAAATGACATGAAATCTCTGTACGATCTCTCCTGCGGCTAATAAACGTTTTTGTATACAGTCTATTTTTGTTTTCTGTCTGCTTACGGGGTTCTTTGTGTGTCTGCTCACGTCACAGGAGAAGGAAGGCAGGCATTTTGCCCAGCCTGGAAGATCTCCTGTTTTACACCATTGCAGAAGGCCAGGACAAAATTCCAGCTCACAAATTTACCACGGTAAAACCACACACAGCAAGGCCATCACTTCCGTATCTCTTAGAGCACATATCTTGGTTTACAGACCAAATAGTTGTGTCTTAAGTTGTATCAGTTTTCAAGTTCATCGGGTTTTAAACAAAAACAAAGATTTGTTGTAGATTTAGTATAAATGTTGTTGTTTTTCAGGCGCTGAAGGCCACAGGTCTGCGTACTGGAGATCCTCGTCTTAAGGAGTGCATGGAGATGTTAAAAGTCACCCTGAAGACCACATCAGATGGTGCTTTGGATCGACATCTCTTTAAAAAGTAAATATAGGCTATGTTACACTTAACGTTAGTTGCTTACAAATTGAAATGAAAACTGTTTTTCGTTTAATAAGAATATAGTGTAGTGCTGTAGTGCATTTTTCATAGTTCTTGGATGGTTTTTGAGTATTTCAAAGTCCATGTTTAGCCTTCAAAAATAAAGCTGCAGTTGATGTACTATTCAGATGGCTGAAACCCGTAGCTGTTACTTAAGCATGAGCTTTCATAGATCAGCCATTTTTCAAGGACACATTAAATCAGGGGTCAATGATTTTTTTAAAGTCCTGTTATAGTCCTGCAGTGTATTAATTATTTAGTTTCACTCAGAAAATACATAGAAATGGCTTAAGGCCTGAACATATCATCATCAGGTTTATCATTATTGTTTCTAAAACTAAAACCATTAAAAAAATGCATTTTGTGTATTTAAACCAGTGGTCTCAAACTCAATTCCTGGAGGGCCACAGCTCTGCACATTTTCGCTCCAACCCTAATCAAACACACCTGATCCAACTAATCAAGGTCTTCAGGATTACTAGAAACTCCAAACAGGTGTGAGTTGGAGCTGGTTGGAGCTAAACTCTGCAGAGCTGCGGCCCTCCAGGAATTGAGTTTGAGACCTCTGATTTAAACCCTTTGTAACGATGACTGTATGATTTTACGATCCTTCTTTTCACACTGAGGACAACTGAGGGACTCATATGCAACTATTACAGAAGGTGCAAACACTCACTGATGCTTCATGATGCATTAAATGCATTAAGAGCTGGGGTGAAAACTTTTGAACAGAACGAAGATATATACGTTTTTCTTATTTTGCTAAAATATCATATTTTTTCATTTAGTACTGCCCTTCAGAAGCTACAGAAGATACTTACATGTTTCCCAGAAGACAAAACAAGTTAAATTCACCCTGACCTTCAAATTCAAAAGTTTTCACCCCCTGGCTCTTAATGCATCGTGTTTCCTTCTGGAGCATCAGTGAGCATTTGAATCTTCTGTAATAGTTGCATATGAGTCCCTCAGTTGTCCTCAGTGTGAAAAAATGAATCTCAAAATCATAGTCAGTGTTGGAAAGGGTTCACAAAAATGCTAAAAAACCAAAGAATTTGTGCGACCTGAAGGATTTTTCTGAAAAAAAAAAAAAAGCGGGCAGTTGAACTGCTCAGGACATCTAAGGATGTAAACATCTTTGATGTGAAATATCTTATACTAAATTAAAAATAACATACATTTTGTATGATCTCTCTTTTTGGTCAAATAATTAACATTTTGGTGTATGCAAACTTCTGATTTCAACTATATATTTTGGTTAACTGAAAAAAAATGTTTAGTTTAAGTGGAAATATTAAAATAACTACATCAACTGGATATTTAAAACATAAAAATAAAAACAACAAAACTTTTTTTTTTTTAATGTTTGTGTTCATGTTTGTTTGAATTTGGATGAATGTACTGATATTAATAAAGATAAATAATTATCTTCACTTTTCTCTTTGAACAGGTGTGTGCAAAGCAATATTGTGTTGCTAACGCAGGCTTTCCGGAAAAAGTTTGTCATTCCCGACTTTCAGTCATTTACCTCTCACATCGATCAAATTTATGAGAGCGCTAAATCACTGTCGGGTGGCCAGGTACGCTTATAAAATAATCCAACGTAGAGTAAATATCTGATGTTTTTTTTATTTACAAATCTTTTTATTTTCTGTATTGTCATATTTTTATTAAATTAGGTGGCAGATTACATTCCCCAGCTTGCGAAATTTAGCCCTAATCTCTGGGCCGTTGCCTTGTGCACTGTAGATGGCCAACGGTGAGATTTCTGTCTTTTGTTCAGTTGATTTTTGTTAATATGTTCTGAAATACTAATTTGATTTATCAAACGTTTATGCTGAGAATGTAAAACTGACGGTTTGTGTGTTACAGATACACTGCGGGCGACACAAAAGTTCCATTTTGTCTGCAGTCGTGCGTGAAGCCGTTAAAGTACGCGGTTGCTGTTCATGATCACGGCACTGACTACGTGCATCGCTTTATAGGGAAGGAACCCAGCGGTCTTCGTTTCAACAAACTCTTTCTTGACGAAGATGGTAATTTCACAAAGCAAAAAAAAGTCTTAAACAAATAGTTCACCCAGAAAATGAAAACTGGCTCAGAATTTACTCATTCTCAGTCCACCCAAGACATAGATGAGTTTTTTTTGAGAAATGGATCCTCTGCAGTGAATGGGTGCCGTCAGAATAAGAGACCAAACAGCTGATAAAAACATCTCAACAATCCACAAGTCATCCACACCACTGTAGTCCATTAATTAATGTCTTGTGAAAATCTGCATGTTTGTTTGAACAGTTATTTTGACGGCACCCATTCACTGCAATGGATCCATTGTTGAGCAAGTCATATGCTAAATTCATCCAAAAGTGTTCCAACTAAAAAAACAACTCATCTACATCTTGATTAGCCTGATGTAGGGTGATTACATTTTTAGCACATTTTCATTTTTGGGTAAACCATTCCTTTAATGTTCCCAAAAGTTTTTACTGTAAATCATCTTTGTTTATTGATTCATTCATATGTTTTTCAAGATAAACCTCACAATCCCATGGTAAACGCTGGCGCTATAGTTTGCACCTCCCTCCTCAAGGTAAATCACATTTTTATCTTTACATCCTTCTAATTTTTGATAAAATGTGGGCCTGAAACTGCATTAGCTGTGCTTCCTCAGAAGAATTCCCATTTTTTTTTTCTAATTTGATAACCTAAAAGTGCCTTGCCGAATGTTTAGCTTGATGCGTTTGTGGATGTTTGACGTGAGAACGGATCAGAGGGACGAATGGATTTAATCTGATTACTTTCCCTCTCTCATCAGATTAAGGTTATGAATAATCATGCTGAAAGGATTATATTGAAGAGAGAAATGAAAGTGGGATGGGGGAAGATATGGGGAAAAGAGGAAACAGATGCTAGAGAGAATGAATGATGGTCAGGAATTTGAAAGGACAATGTGTTAAGAATGAGCACTTTAGGATAGATGAGAGGATGATGTATAGGATGAATACACTATATATTCTTCAGATTGCAGACAATAGTATGGAAGCCTGTTTCTACCATTAAATATAAAATAAACAAAGGTTAATGTGACTTTTTATCTCTCAATTCTGACTTTTTTCTTAAAATTGCTAGATATAAAGTATGTAAACTTGCAATTGCGAGTTGTAAAGTAAGAATTGCAAGATATAAACTTGCAATTGTGAGTTATAAAGTCAAAATTCCAAGATACAAACTCTAATTCTGACTATTTTCTCACAATTCTGACTTTTTTTCTCGGAATTGCGAGTTTATATAAATTTGAGTTAGTAAGACAGAATTGGAAGATGTAAGCTCGCAGTTGTGAAAAAACAATCAGAATTGCGAGGTCTAAACTCGCAATTGCAAGTTGTAAAGTCAGAAATTGCAATGGTAAGAAATCTCAATTGCGAGATATAAAGTCAGAATTGGAAGATATAAACTGGCAATTTGTTTTGTTTGTTTTTTTTTCTCACAATTGCAAGTTTATATTTTGCAATTCTGACTTTGTATCTCGCAATTGTGACTTTATAAATTGCAGTTCCGACTTTTTCTGAGAAATAAATTACATAAACTGCGTTCTCTGAGAATAAAGTCAGAGTTGCGAAATAATAATAAATATTATATATATGAGTCAGAACTGGAAGATATAAACTCCCAATTCAGATATTTTAGTAGTTTATATATTTAACAATTCTGACTTTATAATTTGCAATTGTGAGTTGTTTATATATTTAACTATTCTGACTTTATAACTTGCAATTGCAAGTTTATATATTTGCAATTCTGACTTTATGAATTTGCAATTGCAGATTTATATTTTGTGAGTTTATATATTTCACATGTTAGATCGCTGTCTCCATGCCTAGACAGTTAAGATCCAGCCCCGGACGCCAGGTCCTGTCAGAAAATATCAGTTTGTCCAGTATCAGAACAACTCATCAGCAGAGCAGTCTAATGCCCAAACCCTGTTAACAGGAGGTCTTGTCTGGTTCCCAAAATACCCAAAACACTATTAACAGTCTTCTATCAGCCAAGAAGTTGACTGAGGAAAAAGCCAATGAAAGTGAAGAAAAGCGAAGTAATGATGATTGAAGAGTTTATTGAAGAGCATATGTCTCAAGAACACAAATACAAGAAATAGTTATACCAAACTGATTCACAACAACATCCCATAAACCTTGAGTTTCCATAAACATTCCCTTGTATCTCTTATTCATGAAGACAAACAGCCCTTGAAGCACACAGTCATAAGACTAAACAACAATGGAAAAAATATATAAAAAAACAACTATAATATAATATAAGTGACTAATCAATGAATCAATAAAATGAATATATAAATGACTATAATGATTATTGTAAATGATTAAATGAATGAAGAATAAAAGAAGAATATATAAACAGAAAGCAAAACACAACACAAATGTTTGGTTGCTCTGAGGCAAAACACACACAGTTTGCATTTGAGGATCGTCCGATCCTTCACACAGTTCTGACTTTATAATTCGCAATTGCGAGTTTATATTTTGCAATTCTGACTATAAATTTGCAATTGCAAATTTAATTGCGATTGCAATTGCAAATTTATATTTTGCGAGTTTATATATTTCACAATTCTGACTTTATAACTTGCAATTGCGAGTTTATATTTTGCGAGTTTATATTTCACAATTCTGACTATAATTCGCAATTGAGTTTATATTTTGCAAATTTATATATTTCACAATTGACTTTATAATTCGCAATTGTGAGTTTATATATTTCACAATTCTGACTTTATAATTCACAATTGAGTTTATATTTTGCACATTTATATATTTCACAATTCTGACTTTATAATTCGCAATTGCGAGTTTATATTTTGCAATTCTGACTTTATAACTTGCAATTGCAAATTTATATTTTGCTAATTTATATATTTCACAATTCTGACTTTACAATCCACAGTTGCAAGTTTATATATTTTGCAATTCTGACTTTCTAATTCGCAATTACGAGTTTATATCTTGCAATTCTAACTTTATAAATAGAAATTGCGACTTTTTCTGAGAAATAAGTAACGTAAAGTATGTTTTCTGAGAATAAAGTCAGAGTTGCGAAATGTAAACTTGCAATTGCGAGATACAGAGTCTGATTTTTATTTTTTTTCTCGCAATTGCAAGTTTATATTTCGCAATTCTGACTTTATATTTTGCAATTGCGAGTTAATCTCACAATTCTGAGAAAAGTCAGATTTGCGAGGGGAAAAAAAAGTCAGAATTGCGAGATATGAACTTGCAATTGTCGGGAATGACAAAAATCATAATTGTGAGTTTGAATCTTCCAATAGAAATTTTGGAATAATTTAGAATTTAACTCGCAATTGCGAGTTTATACTTCACAATTCTGACTTTATAACTCGCAATTATGACTTTTTTCTGAGAGATAAATAATGTAAAGTATGTTTTCTGATAATAAAGTCAGAACTTGCTATTGCAAGTTAGAAAGTCAGAATTGCAAGATACAAACTTGCAATTCTGAGAAAAAAGTCAGAATTCTGAGAGAAGTCACAATTACCTTTTTTATTTGTTTATTCAGTGGCGGAAACGGGCTTCCATAGAATAGCGTAATATCATTACTTTGAAAACAGCCACAATCTACTTAGCATCCTTGCTAAAACATACATTGGAAATGCAGGGCTTTGTTTACCTGTTATTATAAATAATATTAGACATGTATAAGCATATTTATAACAAGATGACTTTTTGTTGTATTTTTACGAATTCGAATAATTTCCGAATTTGTGATGACATTTTGTGGCGTAAAGGTAAATCCTCTGCATGATACGCATCTTTCTCAGGCCTGTCGGGGTGGTAATGTGTGATGTCTGTGTGAAGGCTTTTTGTGGTTTTATTGTTGTTGCGTATTTTACAGCATTAGGAACTGTGGGAAATTTTGACCCTCCAACAGGTCAATGACGTTGGTAATTTCCCTTTCATTTATTTGTTTTTCCTCATTGAACAAATTTCAACCCAAGCTAATGCTAAGCTACATTAGCGCAAGTCTGACAAATTCATTGCTTTGACAGAAAATCAAATGTAATTCTGTTTAATTACTTTAGAATCAAGCTTTATTTTTGTATGGTTTTAATTTTTCTTCTTTTTAGTCTTAATTCAATATTTAGTAAAATACAGTACTTTTTTGTTTATGTAAATCAACATTTCTTCAATGTGGAAAAAACTTAGAGCCTCAAATCAATGCATTACATGAGTTTCTCTAAAACTCTACTAAAACAAACACACAGTTCAAATTACTTGACAATTTAGTGTTTTTATTGTTTTTTTAATCTGTCTGATTTTTTTTTTTCCACACCCCCTTTAACAACTTACATTTGTGATTCCACAGCAATACTAGTACTTACTTGGACACAAACACTGTTTGACTTTATTTCTTTCAGTGATGTTACTCAAATCTAGTGAGCTAGAATCATTTTTTTTCCATTTTTTATTTGAAATGCCTCTCAAACTGTAGAGAAATTATTTTACTACAACTGTCAATCTAATTGATAGAATTTCTGTGTCTATAATGTGAATGTCTAAATATTGTGGTAGCTTCCTTTAACTGAATGACTATGCATTGAGAAGTTTGTGTGTAACTCTACAAAACAATTTGTTTCAATGATAATGCATTCATGCAGTTTGTTTTTGACTTTCAGCAAGGTGTAAGCAACGCTGAGAAGTTTGACTATGTAAGTATAATAATTATATAATAGATTTTTACTGTTAAAGGAGAAGTCCACTTCCAAAACAACAATTCACAAATAATTTACTCACCCCCTTGTCATCCAAGATGTTCATGTCTTTCTGTCTTCAGTCGTAAAGAAATAGTTTTTAGAGGAAAGCATTTCAGGATTTTTCTCCATATAATGGACTTCACTGGTGCACCGATTTTGAACTTCCAAAATGTAGTTTAAATGCAGCTTCAAATGGCTCTAAATGATCCCAGCCGAGGAAGAAGGGTCTTATCTAGCAAAATGATTATCATTTTTTTTCGGAAAATAAAAATTATTTTACATTTTAAGCACAAAAGCTTGTGTAGCACAGGCTCTGGGATGCACGTTCACGTACTATTGAATCACGTCGGAAGGTCACGTGGACGTAGGTGGAACTACAGACCCAGTGTTTACAAAACTAATGTGCAAAGACTAAGAAAGTGCAAGTAAGTCAAACACTGTTTACAAACAAAAAGTTACAACAATGTTGGACGATTCTTAAGTTGTAGGAGAAAATAACATTTATTTTCGACATACTCTACCTTTTTGAGCCGGAGTACACAGACGATGAACTTGATTGGTGATTCAAAGATGTGATTCGTAGTAGTGATGGGAAGTTCGGATCATTTTACCGACTCGTGAACAAATGAACAAATCTTTTTTCGAGTCATTTCCTTCAATTTAGCAAAATCAGCATCACGTGCCCCATTAGATGAACGAACGACTCTAAAAACCCGAAGACTCAAAACAGGTGAACTAATTCCAGTACATAAACTAATAGGATGTTGTGCATGTGCGACTGAACGAATCACTTCCCAAGACGACTCGTTCTTCCCGAGTCACATTAAAGATTTGTTCAAAATGAACGAATCATTCAAGAACGCGCATCCCAGAGCCTGTGCTACACAAGCTTTTGTGCTTAAAAAGAATACAAATTTTTATTTTTCGAAAACAATGACTGATCGTTTCACTAGATAAGACCCTTCTTCTTTGGCTGGGATCGTTTAGAGTCATTTGAAGCTGCATTTAAACTACATTTTAGAAGTTCAAATTCGGGGCACCATTGAAGTCCATTATATGAAGAAAAATCCTGAAATGCTTTTCTCAAAAACCATAATTTCTTTATGACTGAAGACAGAAAGACATGAACATCTTGGTTGAAGGGGATGAGTACATTATTTGTAAATTGTTGTTCTGGAAGTGGACAACTTTAATCATGTTGAGAGCTGTGCCGTTTTATTAAGTGTTTTGTTTTTAGGTGATGAACTTTATGAAGAAGTTGGCAGGCAATGAATATGTTGGTTTCAGCAACGCTACGTAAGTGTTTTTCGATTTCAGTAAGATTTCACTTTTTCCCCAAAAAAATGAAAATTCTGTCATTGATTACTCACCCTCATGTCGTTCCAAACCCGTAAGACCTTCGTTCATCTTTAGAACACAAATTAAGATATTTTTGATGAAATCCAAAAGCTTTTTGACCCTGCATAGACAGCGACGCAACTACCATGTTCAAGGCCAAGAAAGGTAGTAAGGACATCGATAAAATAGTCCATGTGACATCAGTGGTTCAACTGTAATTTTATGAATCTATGAGGATACTTTTTGTGCGCAAAGAAAACAAAAATAACGACTTCAAAACAATGACTGGTTTTGTGGTCCAGGGTCACAAATATCTAAACAGTAGTGTGAAGTATTACTAAACATTTCAAAACTGAAAACACAAAAGTAAGCAAATGTTAAATAAAACTATCATGATTTCAGTACTTCAGTGTGTTACTTCCCATTTCTTCGTAACTGTTTATGGAATTTACCAGCTATATTTGTGTGCAAATTGAAGAAGGTTATTTGGTTGTCATTTATTAAATTAAAGTTCTTTCTTCGTGTTGGTAGGTTTCAATCAGAGCGACTGTCAGGTGACAGAAACTTTGCAATTGGTTACTACTTGAAGGAAAAGAAGGTATGTGTTTAAACATTTTATAGTAGTTATTGAAACTATTGAAAATCCACTAAGAACATTTTTTTTCCATACTTGCAGTGTTTCCCAGAGGGTACAGATATGATCTCCATCCTGGACCTTTACTTCCAGGTTAGTATAAGATAAACAGACTTTTTCGCACACAATTTGTCCATTTAAAAATTAATGTTAAATATGTGCATTGCTACCAGTAGATGTATGTTTCGACATTTAAGAAATATAGTACTAAGAAAATTGTACTAAGTACTAAGAAGTATGGGTACTTTGCTGAAAATGTAGTCTCTCTCTGGCCATTAAATCGCTTGCTCACCAGTGGATCCAGTGAATGGGTGCCGTCAGAATGAGAGTCCAAACAGCTGATAAAAACATCAGTAATCCACAAATAATACACATTACAGTCCATCAATTAACATCTTGTGAAACAAAACGCTGCTTTGATATTTGTAAGAAACTAATACTTCGTTAACACATTTTTAACATCAAACCATTGCTTCCAGCTAAAATACAAGTCCTCTATCCATAATATTGCTTTCTCCAGTGAAAAAGTTCTTCTGAATCAGGAGAGAAATATGCACAGATCAAATACCGTTTACAAGCCAAAACAGTGCTAAACAAATATGTGCGAAGGCTTTTTACACTGGAGGAAGTACTGATATTTAATGCATTATTTTAGCTGGAATCAACAGTTTGAAGTTAAAAACTTCTTAACGATGGATTTGGTACTTAAAAACATGAAACTTTTTGTTTCGCAAGATGTTAATTGATGTACTGGAGTTGTGTGGGTTATTGGGTTGTTTTTATCAGCTGTTTGGGCACTCATTCTGACGGCACCCATTCACTGCAGAAGATCTGTTGGTGAGCAAATGATCCAAGATCTAAATCTGGAGTGGCCTGCGGGTAAATTTTCAGCCTATTTTCATTTCCTTTGTTCATTTATATAATTTATACATGCGTACATATGATTAAATGTGTTTTTGTTCGTTTAGCTGTGCTCCATTGAGGTAACCTGTGAAAGCGCTAGTGTGATGGCGGCTACCCTGGCGAACGGCGGCTTCTGTCCAATCACGGGCGAGCGTGTGCTGAACCCCGAGGCTGTACGAAACACTCTGAGTCTCATGCACTCCTGCGGCATGTACGACTTCTCCGGACAGTTCGCTTTCCATGTGAGTCTCACACGTACGCACCTAAAGAAATGTCTGATGGTTTTAGATTCAGTGTTTCAGAATATGAGAGAACTGAAGTTGTGTTGTACTGTAGGTTGGTCTCCCGGCTAAATCAGGCGTTTCCGGAGGCATCCTGCTGGTGGTGCCCAACGTGATGGGCATTATGTGTTGGTCTCCTCCTCTTGACAAACTGGGCAACAGCGTGCGAGGCATCCAGTTTTGCACGGTACTAAATCTGTATCTTATCAGCTAATAAATAGTTACAGCAATGGCTTTATTGCTCATATTAATTGAAGTTTTCTGTTTCTTTCAGGATCTGGTCCAGCTCTTTAATTTCCACAACTATGATAATTTACGCCACTTTGCCAAGAAACTGGATCCACGGCGAGAGGGTGGAGAACAGCGGGTGAGTGACAGATCCGTCCTTCAAACTACAAACCGCATGCAACTGATGCAGCTAGGGGTGGGCAACAACCCAACATAAATTTTCTAATTTCAAATAACTAAGCCACGAATAACCCCCCTTAATTAGTGTTGCTTTCCTATTAGTGCTTGGTCATCTGCCGGCTATTGCCAGATTGAACAAATTAAACTTATTTATTAATAATAATTCAGATTATAAAATTAATAATTGTCCAGATTATTGTGCATATATATATATATATATATATATTATATATTATATATTATATATTAGTAGTTGTTTTGCTTTTTTTATTGGGTTTGTTTTTGTTCAGATTTAGTTGGTTTTATGTTGTTTTGTTTTGTTGTTTTAGTTGGTTTTGTTTTAGTTTTTTGTTGTTGTTGTTTTAGTTGGTTTTGCTTTTTTTAAAAATTGTGATTGTGTTTTGGTTTTGTTTTAGCTGTTTTGTTGCTTGTTTTTAGTTGGATTGTTTTTTTGGGTTTTTTTTGTTTGTTTTTTTAATTGTTTTGTGTTTGTTTTAGTTGGTCTTGTGTCTTGTTTTTTGTTTTTGTTACTTGGTTTTATGTTTTTGTTTTGCTTCATCTTAAATTTAATTTGTTTTTGTTTTGTGTTTTCGTTGTTTTTTTTGTGTTGAGTTTTGTTTTGTTTTAGTTTTATTTTATTAGTATTTTATTTATTTATTCGTTTTATTGGTTTTGGTTTGGTTCTGTTTGTTTTTGTGTTTTGTTTTAGTTGTTTTTTGTTAGTTTTTGTTTTATTTTAGTTGTTTATTTTTTGTTGATTTTGTTTTTTGTTTTCCTTTATTTGTTTTAGTTAGTTTTTGTTTGATTTGTTTTTTGTTTTTTGTTTTTTTAATTATTGAGGTGTTGTTGGTTTTTGCACAAGTATTTATATATATGTATTATCTAGTGTAATTCAGTTTGTGCATTAAGCATGGCTTAAACGTCAGTTTAGTTTTTTGGCCACTGTATATCCCACCTCTAGATGCAACTAATGCAAATGATCCAATAACACTGACATATTGTGAGTGTGTGTGTGTGTATTAATGAATGTGAACTGGCAAACCGAATTATGCTAACTGCCCTCCAATCTTAACCTGTATAACTGCACATTTCTCTTAGCAATTGCATATGTCTTTTCCTCTTCATTGTCTGCCCTCTGCTGGAGGACCAGCATACTCTCTGCTGTTAAACTCCACTACCACCCATGTGCCTTAATTTAGGATGCTAAATATTTTCCTGCTTGACTTGCGTGCCTTTGCTATTATAATACAATTGTGGCCATTATCCTTCTTTACTTGAAAATAACACCTGTTCTGGTTCACTGTCTTGCTTAATTTTCCACCGTTTCCGTGTTTTCTTCTTTCTCTGCCATCCATACTAATCCAAGCAGGAAATTCCATGATGAAATAATCTAATCTAATAATCTATCCGTGTCCGTATTGGTTGAACCGCAGCAACAGCAGCAGCAGAATCTCGAACCGCTGGACTATTCGAGCCTTCAGAAGGAACTAGCGCTCACTGACAAAGTGTGGAAAAAAGTCTGTCCTTCTGAAACGGACGAGGACAGTTCCACCACTGTAGTCTATAGGATGGAAACCGTGGCAGAAAGAAACTAGAAGAGACAACGGTGCCCAGCCTTTCTTCCATGTTTTGACAGCCCATCATCCAGTTCTTTGGTTCTTCACTCTTTGGGATTAGAGATGTTGTGGTGTTTTGTTTTTTTTTTTTTTTTTTTAAATTGGGATTTTAGTTGTTTTTGTAATTTGTTTGGTTTTTTAATTTATTTTAGTTGGTTAAATATTTTGTTTGTTTTGTTTTTAGTTGTTTTTGTTTTTAGTTTTTGTTTTATTTCAGTTTGGTTTTGTTTGTTTTGTTTTAGTTGGTTTTGTTTTGTTTTGCTTTTTTAAAATGGGTTTATGTTTTGTGTTTTAGTTCGTTTTATTTTTTGTTTTTGTTTGTTTTATTTTAGTTGGCTTTGCTTTGTTTTAGTTGGTTTTGTTTTTTGTTTGTTTTGTTTTAGTTGGGTTTATTTTTTGTTTGTTTTATTTTAGCTGGTTTTGCTTTGCTTTGTTTTAGTTGTTTTTGCTTTTGTTGATTTTTGTTTTAAGTTGGGTTTTGCTTTAGTTTTTGTTTTAGTTGGTTTTGTGTTTGTTTAGCTTTTTTTTTTTTTTTTTTTTTTTTTTTAAATGGGTTTGTTTGTTTTTCTGTTTTTGTTTTATTTTAGCTAATTTTGTTTTTTGTTTGTTTCTTTTTTTCGTTTTTGTTTTGCTTTGATTTGTTTTTAGTTGGTTTTGTTTTTTTGTTTGTTTTGTTTTACTTGGTTTTGTGTTAGCTTTGCTTTTTCTTAAAAATTGGGTTTATTTTTTGCTTTTTGTTTTTATTTGGGGTTGGTTTCATTTTAGTTGGTTTTGTTTTTTTGTTAGCTTTGTTGTTGATTTTATGTTTTGGTTTTATTGATTTTTCCTTAGTTGGTTTTGTTTAGTTGGTTTAGTCCTGGGTTTTTTGTTTGTTTGTTTGTTTTGTTTTTGTTTTTGTTTATGGAGGTTTTATTGTTTTTTTCACACTGTAAAGCAAGCCAAAGACCTTTAAACCTAATGTGCAATTTTTTTTTGTTTTTGTTTCCAATCGAAGGGTATCGATACCATAATATTGTTTTTGTTTAGTTTTTTTTTTGTATTTTTGATTAAAAACTGTAAAAAAAAAAAAAAATTGTGATAAGACAGTGATATATTTACAGTTTTCCCCCACTGTGTATTAAAATACTTTCTTCTTACATTAATTATATGTGAAAAGATTTCTGGCCTATGAGAAAATAAGTAAATTATTTATAAGCTTACCTTCTGAACCAGCTGGACACAGCAACACTGATTTTTGGACGTCTTAAAGTTTAGGAAACCTGTTTGCAATTTTTGTTTGTTGCTGCTATCTTCATAAAAACAACATGCCTTTAAACTGTACACATTTTTAAAAAACGATAATTTCTAAGAAAACAAACCAACAAGTACCTTCATAAAGATCTGTTTACAGTTGCATTTTCAGTTTGTTATTTTTTTTTATTTGTACATAATTACATTATTCTCTTTCATTGACTCTGTTTTACCTAATGTGATGTCTAAATGTTTGTTGAGTGTATGTTTTGGTGAATGTTATGTTCTGTTAACTTATTTCAGGCAGCATTGGGGTTCAAGTGAAGGAAAAACATGTAAATGTGTTTAAAAGAGCTGTTTAATGTGTGCCTGTAAAAAGTGTGACTTTATAAATTCTGCAGTACTCTCAGTTCAGTCCAGCATCCACAATGTTTAATCACAATTTCAAAAAGCTACTTTATTATGTGTAAATCACACAAGGAAGGAATTTAGTCATTGTATTACAAGCCAATACAAACAAGTGACTAATACTAACCAGAGTGGAACTGGTTGACTAAGATCAGGTAGGAAAGACTGTGTAACTAGTGGGTTTTACAATGCAAGTTTCATGTGCCCACATTATCTATATCTGTAACCCAGTTTTTACTTGATTTAAATATTTACTGTAGGTTTTTCATTATACATATAAGAAGTGTGCCTCTTGAAATCCAGGAATGTGCTTAAAAATTACTGAATGAAGTTACATCACCTGAGAAATGTTTTAAACTTAGCTTTTTTTAGTATTACCACTGACTTTATGAAATGTGACAATGTGAAATATGCACAGTTCTTTAAAAAAAAAAAAAAATTTGTTTGTGCCAATAAGATGGTCTTATTAAACTAGCTTGACTTGTTTTAATTTATTTTGTCATTGTGGTTTAATAAATGGTTGATAAACACATTTTATTTAACTTGTGTGTATTTTATTTCTTTATCCCTGTTTTGAAAACATTGCAACTGTTGTATGTTTGTTTTGTTTAACTGAACCTTTTTCCACAAGTTCATCTTTTAGCGATTTGTGCAAAGTTCGCATCATCCCGATGTCATTAATGTACCACAAACGACTCCTTTGTTTTCTTCCAGGTCAAGTCTGTTATCAACCTGCTGTTTGCAGCCTACACAGGAGACGTGTCGGCTCTGAGAAGGTATCGTTTTTTTGCATTTCTGAACAGTTTGCACAGTTTAAACTTTGAGTGTCTTACTTCACGTGTGTTTGTGTTTTGCGTAGGTTTGCGCTCTCGTCGATGGATATGGAGCAGAGAGATTACGACTCTCGGACGGCCCTTCACGTAGCAGCTGCTGAAGGTGTTGTGCCAGGAACTCATCAAACTCTGCAGCTATTGATATTATCACGCTCTTCAGCCCACAGACTTTCTGCTTGTTTCCTTTGCCTGACCTCCTTTTCGTGCTGGGCTGAGTGGAAATCTCGCTAATGTGCGCTTTTGTGGGTTTTAGGTCACGCTGAGGTTGTGCGCTTTCTCCTAGAAGCTTGTAAGGTGAATCCGGTGCCCAGAGACAGGTACGATGTCAAATACCACAACATGCATTTGTTATGTAACTGTTAAAACACCCATAGGTCACAAAATGAGATGAGACAGCAAAACAGCAATGTAATATTATGTTCTTAAAGATCATTTTGGTTTGTTAATTGTCAGCCATTTTAAAATATATTTTTATAGATATTTTCAGACATTTGAAGGCATTTATGTCTATTCATTGTGCTTAACTATTCATACATTTATTAGCCATAATAATAATGTGAAAGGACAAAAAAGAACACTTAATCCAGTAAAAAAAAAAACGTAGTAGTAACTGTGGATAGTATAATATTTTGGATGTTATTTTTAGTTTTTAACACTATCACGGTGGTTGCAGTGAATGTTTATTAATTAATTTTAATTTAATTAATTTTTAAAATGGTTTTAATTAACACATACATTTACGTGTTTAATTCAAACTTAAACTTAAGTTTTATCAATTTAATGTATTTAATGTAAAAACTATTTATTATTTATTTAAAAAATAGTGGATATAAGATACGTTTTTAAAGTTGATTAACTGTACATTTATTACGTAGCTATCATAAACTAATAATGAACAATTTGCTACAGCATTTATTGTTCTAGGTTAATGTAAAATAATTTTAAATTCTTTTTTAAAATTATTTTGTAGTTAACGCATAAGTTTAAGTTTTATCAATATAATTAATTTATTATTTTATTACATTTTTATTTATTTAATACAAAAAATAGTGGATATAACACTTAAGTTTTGTAAGTTGAATAACATTACATTTATTAGGTAGCTATTATAAACTAATAACAATTTCTACAGCATTTATTATTCTAGCTTAATGTAAAATCATTTTAAATTAATATTTGTACATTATTTAATGCTTAAGTTTTATCAATTTAATTTAGTTTTTTTAATTAAACTATTGTTTATTTAATTTAAAAAATTGTGGAGAAAACACGTTTTATAAGTTGAATAACAGTATATTTATTAGGTAGCTATCATAAACTAATAATTAACAGTTTCTACAGGATTTATTATTCTAGGTTAATGTAAAATAATATTAAATTAATTTTTTATAATGTTTTATGTTTTATCAATGTAATTAATTAACTTATTTATTTAAATATTTATTAATTAAAAAAATAGTGGATATAACACTTAAGTTTTAGCAGTTGATTAACATTACATTTATTAGGTAGCTATCATAAACTAATAATAACAATTTCTACAGTATTTATTATTCTAGGTTAATGTAAAATAATTTTAAATTATTTTTTTTCATTATTTTTTAATTAACACTTATGTTTTATACATTTTATCAATTTAATTAATTTGTTATTTAATTAAAACATTATTTATTTAATTAAAAAAAAATAGTGAAAGTTTTATAAGCTGATTAACATTACATTTATTAGGTAGCTATCATAAATTAATTTACTAATAACAATTTCTACAGTATTTATTATTCTAGGTTAATGTAAAATAATATAAATTTATAATTAATGTGTGAAATAATGAAATTCTAAAATGAAATTAAGAAAAACCAAGATTACTAAATAGTGTGAAATGTTATTGTTAGTTCATGAATTTATTGTAGCGATAAATACAAATAAATACATTTAACATTAAGTAAACATTGATTTAATTAATTTAATAATACAGTAATATTTAGTTTATAATAATATTTATGGTATATTTATAGGAATTACAGATAGAATAAAAAATGTGTGGATATTTTGGATATTGCTTTTATTTTTCACATGTAATTATTAGATTTTTTTTTTTTGTTTTGTTTTGTTTTGTTTTGTTTTTTCAAATTAAATTATAGCAGCACTTTACAGTATGTTTTACAATTTATTAGTTAGATACGCTTAGGTATAGTAGTTACAAATAATTCATTTTTAAAGCATTTATTAATGTAGGTTACCACTAAAAAAAACACCATTAACTTTTTATTTTTTGTACATTTTTTATATATAAAAATAACTAAATGTTTACAGTAGCCTATTACAGTGGACGTTTAGGTTAAATTATGAGGGTTCATAAAGTGAAAGTTTGTATTTTAGCCTATATAAATAAAATAACATGTTTTTTTAGTTGATCTGTGAAGTTTAATTTAAAGTTATGAATCATATATGTGACCCCAGACCACGAAAATCAGTCATAAGGGTCATTTTTTTAAAAACTGAGATTCTGAAGTTCTTAGCAATGCATATTACTAATCAAAAATTAATTTTGACATATTTACGGTAGGAAATGTACAAAATATCTTCATGGAACATGATCTTTACTTAATATCCTAATGATTTTGCCATAAAAAGAAACATTGATCATTCTGACCCATACAGTGTATTGTTTGCTATTGCAACAAATATACCCGTGCGACTTATGACTGGTTTCGTGGTCCAGGGTCACTTGTTTTTGGTGTACGTTAACCCCATCGACTTCTTTCACACAAAGAAATGACCCAAAATGATTTTGGACAACATTGTTTAAACTTCGGGTTTGATCCTGTACAGGTGGGGTAACACTCCCATGGACGAGGCCATTCATTTCGGCCATCACGACGTCGTAACAATCCTGCAGGACTATCACAACACCTACAGCCCCAAGGAAACCACTGCCGACACCGAAAAGGAGACGGCCGAGAAGAACCTGGACGGGATGCTGTAAACATGATCTGTCGCGTTAAAACACTTTTCCCAGTGATTTTCCCAGTGAGTCTGTGTGTCTGAGGTATGCATTTGAGAAGAAAACATACAAAACACACAAAAAAAAAGTCTTGGGCCCCTTTACCTTGTTTTGTGGTGTGTAATGTGTAACCTCCGTTATCATGGTAAGTTTTTATCGTACACTCGGGGGAATGTAGCCTCATAAAGGTCTTATTTAGCTGTATCTCCACGTAAACATACAGTATAAATTGAATATACTCAATACAAGTATATATAAAAAGTTTATGTATAGTTCATGTACATTCATTTATGGTTTGAGAACCTTCATAATGATGTCAAATAGATATTTAAGAAAAGGCAGCTTGACTGGAGAGGCTAGCTTTTGGAGGGATGTGTCATTCTGATTTATTTATTTTTATATTTTGACCCATTTTCTGTTTCTTTTAGTCTTATAAATCAACATGAAGAACAATAGTAGTTCTTTATGCCTTTTAAGTGTAAGTCATCTTGTGAATATGTTCCAAATATGATCATCCAAAAATTGCACTTTTTTTTATTTACTTATTTTTTTGTATTATATTTATTTGTCTTTCAGTATCGTTTAATTAATTTAACACTTTACATGAAGTTTTTTCAAATAAGTTTTACAGTTTAAATTAGTTAATTTAGGAGTCATACTAATGATAAACTTTTTTTTTTTTTTTATATTAAATTTATTAATCTAGTTGTTAATTCATGCTGGTTCTAAATACCTATACTGTCAATTTAAAATATAACTAAATATGCTAATATCTGTAGAAATGAACAGTGACCAAGATTAATAAATGCTGTAAAAGTATTATTGATTGATTGATAACCATCTACTTAACTAATGTTAACTAACTGAAACTTATTGTGAAGTGTCACTGAAATTACTTAAAAGCACTAAACTGACCATTTTCGTACTACAGTTATGTACTTAACTAATGTTAACCAATTGAAACTTACTGTAAAGTGTCACTTTAAAACAATAGAAGGACCATTTTCCAATACAAGAATTTCCTGTATTTGATGTCTATATGTTTTACATTAAGTTTCAATTTGTTTACAGTAGTTAAATGCCACCAAAATGACTTAAAAACACTAGAAGGACCATTTTAGTACCATTTTAGTGAATTGAAACTAATTGTAAATTGTGTCGAAAATTACTTTGAAACATTTAAAGGACCGTTTTCATACCTTCGTTGCACTACAGGTATTTCCTGTATTTGATGAACTAATTGAAACTTATTGTAAATTGTCTCTGAAATAACTTTAAATCACTAGAAGGACCATTTTCAACCAGCCTGTTTATTGTACTACAATAATTTCCTGTATTTTTAAAAAAGCTTCAATTTGTTTATATTAGTTAAGTGCCACAAAAATTAATTTAAAACACTGTAAAGACCACTTTCATACCTATGTTTATTGTAATGAATTGAAACTTATTGTAAATTGTCTCTGAAGTTACTTTAAATCACTAGGACCATTTTCCACCTGCCTGTTTGTTGTATTACAAAAATTTGATACTTGTATACTTTACAATAAGTTTCATTTTACTTACTTCAGTTAAGTGTCACCAAAATAACTTTCAAAAAAAACTAGAAGAACCAATTTCATGGTTGCCTGTTTATTGTAACGAATTAAAACCTACTGTAAATTGTGTCCAGACTTACTTTAAAACACTGGAAGGACCTTCCTGTTCGATGTACTACAGGTATTTCCTGTATTTGATGACTATGTATTTAACTAGTGTTAACAAATTGAAACTTACTGTAAAGTGTCATCAAAATTACTTTAAATCACTAATAGGATGATTTTCCACCTGCCCGTTTATTGTACTACAAGAGTTTCCTGTATTTGATGAACTTCAATTTGTTTATATTAGTTAAGTGCCACCAAAATTAATTTAAAACACTGGAAGGACCACTTTCATACCTATCTGTTTATTGTAATGAACTGAAACTTAGTGTAAATTGTGTCCAAAATTACGTTAAAGCTCTAAAAAGACCATTTTCATACCTGCCTGTTCAATGTACTACAGGTATTTCCTGTATTTGATGACCATGTCGTTAACTAATGTAAACAAATTGAAACTTATTGTAAATTGTCTCTGAAATTTAAATTTGCTTGACTGATGTTAAATTAATAAAATTACTTCAAAGCACTAGAAAGAGCATTTTCTACATGCTCGTTCATTGTACTACAAGAATTACCTGTATTTCATATCTATATAATGTACATTAAGTTTCAATTTATTAGCATTAGTTGAGTGTCACTGAAATTTAATTCAGAGCACTAGAAAACACTTTTTCGGACATGCCTGTTCAATGTACTAGAGGAAATTTCCTGTATTTTGGTGATGTTTATCTAAACTTATTGTAGTGTTACCAAAATTAATTTAAAGCACAAAAAGGACATATCTGCCCATTCAGTGTGGAACAGGAATGTCCTGTATTGGACCTCTATGTACTTAACTAATGTAAACAAATTGAAACTTATTGTAAAGTGTCACCAAAATTACTTTAAAGCACTGTTTTTGTACCTCGACTTTAACTGTAACTAGAAGAATTCCCTGTATTTAATACTTTACTAATATTAAAAAAATGTAAACTTTTTGAAAATTAACAAATTTACTTCAAAGAACTACAAAGACCATTTTCCACCTGCTTGTTCACTGTACTACAAGAATTTCTTGTATTTCACGCCTATATAATTTTACAGTAAGTTTGTTTAATTAACATTATTTAAGTGTCACTGAAAGCAAATTTAACACACCAGGAAAAATATTTTCGTGTTCATTGTACTACAGGAAATTTCTTGTATTTGATAGTCATCTACCTAATGTTAACTAATTGAAACTTATTGTAAACTGTTACCAAAATTACGTTAATACACCAAAAGACAATTTTCATACCTGCCCGTTCATTGTACTACAGGTATTTCCTGTATTTGATACAGTATTTATATACTTTACAATAGGTTTCAATTTGTTTACATTAGTTAAATGCCACCAAAATTAATTCAAAACACTATTTTCGTAGTTTATTGTAACAAATTTAAGCTTATTGTAAAGAATTCCCTGTATTTGATACTTGTCTATTTAACGAATTGAAAACGTACTGTAGTGTTACCAAAATTAAAGCATCAGAGGTACCTGCCCATTCAGGAATTTCCTGTATTTGATATCTATGTACTTAACTAATGTGAACAAATGAAAACTTATTACAAAATTACTTTAAATCACTGTTTTTGTACCTCAACTTTAATTGTACTAGAGGAATTCCCTGATATTTAATACTTATCTGCTTAACTAATGTTAACCAGTTGAAACTTTTTGCTCATTTATTGTACTACAAGAATGACCTGTATTTAAGCCTATATAATTTACAGCAAGCTTCAATTTTTTAACATTAGTTGTCACTGAAAAAACATTTTCGTACCTGCCCGTTCATTGTACTACAGGAAATTTCCTGTATTTGATACCTACCTAACGTTAACAAATTGAAACTTATTGCAAATTATTACCAAAATTACTTTAAAGCACCAAAAGGACAATTGTTGTACAAGTCCGTTCATTGTACTACAGGAATTTCCTGTATTTTTGAACGCTACGGTATTTCCTGTAGTTTTTCAATACTGAAGCATACTGGAAATCTTACGGCAGTTGACTAATGAATAATTATGTGGAAAACCAACACAAAGAGTTTTTGACATTTAAATCCAGGATATAAAAATGGCTTTGTTGTGTGGTGTAGCTCAACAATCACATAGAAAAAGAACCAAGCAATGAGGTCCAATTTTCAGTTTTATTTATAGTACATGGTGAAATGACAAGTAAGATTGAAAGCTGAAAATAAACAAACAAAAATGCACTGGAAATTTACGCTGACTGCTATGGTCAAGATGCAGTCTAGACTTGTCCCATCAGTTATGTAACTTTGGGAAGTCCCTTCAGAAGCTAATGGTTTCATGTCTGTAAGCACATGTTGTATGCGGAAAAGCACAACGATTGTTCTAATGTACAGTACAGAAGACGGCGTATACTTGAAAAACCTCCAAAGCTGGGTCACTCAAATTGGTGTATATTTTCTAGTGGGACATTATTGTTGACGTATTGTGAATGTGTGTTTTGTAACGTGCGTGTGGATGTTCATTGCTATTTATTGGGAAAAAAAACCAAGCAATGTAACCAAATGACTCGACAGTACAAAAATAAGTCACGGATTCAACTTCGTTCGATTCCTTGTAGTCGAATTATTGTTTTTGCGGAGAAAACTGTTACGATTTATTTCCCTGTATTTGTTTATTACTGCTATGAATGTATTGCATCGTTGTGAAATTTCCTTTAATTTGCTTTTATTATTTAACTATGCTATACTGTAGATTTGTTCAAATTTTATGTCAGTACTACTGAATATATTTCACACAAGAAATACTAGATAAAAACAATAAAGTCTTTGAACATAGCTTTTGATATTCATTTTTTACATGCATCCATTCAATAGATATTTTTATCTAAAATATTATTATTATTATTTTTCCGTCGTTTTACCGTCTGTTTTTTTGCCAATGCACACTGGCCTGCTCCGAAAGTTTTTAAGGTGCAAATATTTATGGCTTATCAAACTAGATGGATTTCCATAGTAATTACTTTCGATCATGTCCAAAACAAACAAGACAAAAACAAATAAACAGCAGTATAATCCAGTGCAATAACGGCAGAAACGACAACATGAAGTGAAAATAATACTAACAGAGCACCTGTAAGTTACAGAAAAATTTTAAAGAAAACATCTCTTTTTTTTTTTTTTTTTTTTTTTTCACATATTCACCTCCAAGCTTAAAAGGTTTAAAGAGACCTGAACTCCTGCATTTCTTAATTCTTTCTGGATGAAACTTTGGGTTTTCTTTTTTTATTATTATTATTTTTCCCCAAAACCAAACAGAAGAAACTCAAACTTCAAATCTTAAACTTGCTCAACGAAAAAACCTATTGTAGGACCATTTTGTTTTGGCGTTATGACTTTTTCTTGACAGTCCAGCACGTTTCCGTGCTTGGATGTTTTGTTGTTCATTCCCATGATTTTCAGTGATTTTACTACAATAATCAGATTTGAATTTAAAAAAGAGAAGCCACTACGACATGTACTGCTGTTATATATAAATGTTTTAAAATTACAATAGTTCATTTATATTAAATGTTTGCAGTACAGTAAAGAAAATCTTAACAGTCTTAAAACTAGGTTTATTTTTCGTTACAGAAAATAAGTTGGTGTGAAATTCATCTATCTAGCTTTTTCATTCACTTTCTCCTCTGTTACTTGACAGAAAATGAAGTGCTATACTCAACGAAGTGCTACAACTTCATTGTCTAAAAGGTTTTTGAGAATAAGTGCTGAGGTAACAGTAGCGTTACTATTGGGGTTAATTCGATCCATTTGGTTGTCTTTATACTATAGTTGACAGTGTACAGTGTTTTTCTAATAACGTTACAATGAAAAAGAGAGGACTACCAAACACAATGGCTATACCTCAACTAGATGTTCCTCTTTCATTTGCGTTATTTCCAAAAAAACACAGAATAAAGGAAACGTGTCTACTTTTTCTGCATTAACTGTCCTTTCAGGTCACTTAATTGTAACTCAGGTCTGAGGGCTGTAGAAAACAAACAAAAAAACTGTATTAGCATATATTTAAATTTTATATATATATATGTGTATATATAAATTATAAAAAGTAATAGTAGTACCTCAAAAGTTAACTTATCGGTAACATATCGGTTCTAAAATAAAGAGAAATGGTGTTAATATCTAAGCACTGCTTTAAATGACATTGTAAATGTATAATTTTAAGTTTCATACCATGCGCTCCAGCTCGCCGTAAACCTCAGGTGACATCGGCATGAGTGTGTCGTTGTATTCTTGTGTTTCCCTAAAATTAAGCATTTAAAAAGCAAAGTTAATTGGTTTAAAAAAAAAAAAAAAAAAAAAAAAAAAAAAAAAGTCAGGCTTGGACTGTTTGCTGTCAAAAATTACCACGTTGTAAATAATAGGAAGCAAATTTTATCTAGTGGAAACATTTGGTACTGCGGCCAAACATAGTCCTACTGAAAGTTATTTACATTTTTTGTAACACTAAGCTCAAATTTGGAACACAACTTTTGTGGCATTTTTATGCGTTGTTCATAATGATAAGCTTTGTTTCACTATTTTAACTTTATTTATATATTTAAACTTTTTACTTCAGCAATAATCTTCCATGTGTCTACTACGGAAACTCGTTTCTGCCACTGAATAAAAAATAAAAAAAAGGTAACTGCAACTTTTTTTCTCACAATGGTGACTTTTTTTCTCGTAGTTGTAAAAAAAATCAGACTTTTTTTCTTCAGAATTGCTTGATTAAAAACTTGCAGTTGTGAGTTATAAAGTCAGAACTGCAAGACAAACTCACAATTCTGAGAAATACACTCGAAATTCTAAAAAAAAATCCGCAATTCTGAGAAATAAAGTCAGAATTGCAAGATAAAAACTCAAAAGTGTAACTTTTCCTCAGAATTATGTGATTTAAACTTACAATTCTAAGTTATATAGTCAGAATTGTGAGATACAAACTTGCAGTTGTGAGTTATAAAGTTAGAACTGCAAGACAAATTTGTAATTCTGATAAAATACACTCCCAGTTCTGAAAAAATTCATCAATTTAAAGAAATAGTCAGAACTGCAAGATGTAAACTCAAAATTGTGATTTTTTTTTTTTTTTCTCAGAACTGCATCATATAAACTCGCAAATTGCGAGTTATGAAGTCAGAACTGCAAGACAAATTCACAATTCACATGCAATTCTGAAAAAAATCTCTGCAATTCTGAGAAATAAAGTCAGAATTGTGAGATGTAAACTCAAAATTGTGACTTTTCTCCTCAGAATTGCGATACAAACTCGCAAATTGCGAGTTATAAACTCAGAATTGCAAGACCAATTTGCAACTCTAAGAAATGCACTCGCAATTCTGAAAAAAATCTCTGCAGTTCTGAGAAATAGTCAGAATTGCAAGGTATAAACTCAAAATTGTGACTTTTTTTTTCTCAGAATTGTGTGACGTAAACTCACATTTGTGAGTTATATAGTCAGAATTGTGTAATACAAACTTGCAGTTGTGAGTTATAAAGTCAGAACTGCAAGACAAATTCGCAATTCTAAGAAATACACTCGCAATTCTAAAAATTTCTGCAATTCTGAGAAATAGTCAGAATTGTGAGATGTAAACTCAAAATTGTTTTTTTTTTCTCCAAATTGCGCAACTGTGAGTTAAAGTCATAACTGCAAGACAAATTTGCAATTCTAAAAAAATGTTCGCAATTTTGACACATAAGATATAAATTCAAAATTGTGACTTTTTTTCCTCAGAACTGCATTATATAAACTTGCAATCACGCGTTATAAAGTCAGAATTGTTAGACAAACCTGCAGTTCTTAAGAAGCAGTCGCAATTCTGAGAAAGTCATAAAAGTCGCAATTCTGACTTCATAACACGCAATTGCGATTTAAGTCAGAATTGTGAGATAAAAACTCAACTCTGAGAACACATCAGTCTTTTTCCCCTCAAAATTGGACTTTCTAACTTGAAATTGCGAGTTTATATGTCACAATTCTGAGAAAAAAGTCAGAATTGCGTTCGAAAAGTCTGAACTGCGTAAAAAAAAGTCAGAATTTTAAGATATAAACTCGCAATCCTGACTTTTTTTCTCGCAAATGCAAGTTTATGTCTTGAAATTCTGACTTTTTTCACAAATGTGACTTCATATCTCGCAATTCAGACTTTTTTTCAGGCAATTCTGAGAAAAAACGTCAGAATTCTGTGAAAAAAAAAATTGCAATTCTGACTTTTTTCTCGCAAATGTGAGTTTATATCTCGCAATTCTGACTTTTTCACACAATCCTGACTTTTTTCTCGCCAATGCAAGTTTATACCTTGAAATTCTGACTTTTCTCACAAATGTGACCTCATATCTCACAATTCTGATTTTTTTTTCAGGCAATTCTGAGAGGGAAAAAGGTCAGAATTCTTGAAAGATATAAACTTGCAATTTTCACAAATGCAAATGTGACTTTTTCACACAATCCTGACTTTTTTTCTCGCCAATGCAAGTTTATACCTTGAAATTCTGACTTTTCTCACAAATGTGACCTCATATCTCACAATTCTGATTTTTTTTTCAGGCAATTCTGAGAGGGAAAAAGGTCAGAATTCTGTGGAAAAAAAAAAAAAAATTGCAAGATATAAACTTGCAATTCTGACTTTTTTCTCACAAATGCGAGTTTATATCTCGCAATTCTGACTTTTTTCCGGTTTTTTTTGATAGGACAGTGGAAATGAGACAGGAAGTGAGTGGGAGAGAGAGACAGAGAGAGAGAGAGGAGGGGTGGGATCGGGAAAGGTCCACAAGGATTCGAACTCGGGACACCTGAGGTGCAACTGCACCGTATGTCGGCGCACTGCCCACAAGCCTATTGGTGCCGACGCAATTCTGACTTTTTTTCTTGCAAATGCGAGTTTATATCTTGAAATTCTGACTTCATAACTCACAATTCCGACTTTTTTTCACACAATTCTGAGAAAAAAGTCAGAATTCCGTGAAAAAATTGCAAGATATAAACAACTATATGACTTTTCTGACTTTTTTCCTGCAAATGCGAGTTTATATCTCGCAGTTCTGACTTTATACCTCCCAATTGTGAATTTGTATCACGCAGTTCTGAGGAAAAAAGCCAGAATTGCGAGATATAAACTTGCAATTCTGACTTTTTTTTTTTCCCCTCGCAAAAGCGTTTATTTCTCGCAATTCTGACTTTATACCTCACAATTGTGAGTTTGTATCATGCAATGAGATGAGCCGCAATTACCTTTTTTTTTTTTTTTTTTTTTTTTTATTCAGTGACGGAAACTGACATTCATTTACGTTTTTAAGTTCGAAATTTTCTTTTCAGGTCTATGCTCAAAACAGGTAGTAAATGGATCATAACTACTCCATAAATATAATTTAGTGCCGTAAACTATCCTAAAAATGCTAAATTTTAAATAAAAACATTATTGTACTAAAATATAGTGCGTTGATTGACTTACACTTCAGAGATGGAGATGAGAGTGGTGCTGATGTATCCCTCGTGTAACTTCTTATCCACATCCATTGGTTCTTGCTCTGGATAAACAAAAGGAGATCTTTGTTTATACATGTTATTTATTCACAATTTCCGTAGACTGCGACTGTGCGTTTCTTACTGTCGGTAGGTTTGGAGTAGTATTTTCTGAAAGCGTCGTCTTTGGGTATATTGGGAAACAGGAAGCGCAGAGGGTTTTCCGGGATGTTGTCGGCAGCCATGACGCGATAGTTGCGAATGATGTCGGGAAGTGACACGGCAGAGAGTTCCTTCTTCGTGTAGGGCTCCACGGAGCGAATCTGCGGCTCGTCTAAACAAACCCGAAAAAAGTTCATCTTAGAAATTTGTTACATTTGTTTTATTGAGTCGTTTATTGTTTCGTAGCGTGTCAGCACGAAGGAACATCTTACAGTTTGCGTCGTGTTCGACCCAGCTGAACGTTATGGCTCCGTCTCGGTTGCTCTCGCTGAAGCGCAACAGAAACGTCCCGGGAAGTTTGTCGTGGAGCAAAGCTTTAGTTCGGTCCTTGGTCACAAAGCCCATTATGCAGCTGCGTGACATAGATGGGGTTAAACATGTTCCTGCTTGAACAACAGACTTATCAATTGTCCAAATGTTTTAGAAACACTTTTTTTGCATGATTTTACAGTTAGACACAACCCTGTAAAGAAAAGACACATTTTTGTTTTAAAAATAAATACAGAAATGGTCATGAAAACGTTCCATAGATTCTGTTAATTGTGTTTTGTATTTGTATATAAATTAATTAAACTCAGAACTTTTTGCGAGTCTTTTTTTTTTTTCTTTTTTTTTTTAACCATAAATGTAACAATTTTATGACAGACTTATTTTTGTTTTAGTTTATTGTTATTTTATCTTTTTTTTATTAATATTTTGATTTAACTTTTGTTCTTCAAATTTCATTTTTATTATTGTTTAATTTTTATTTCATTTATTTCAGTTTTTCATTTTTATTTCCAGTTAGTAATTTAATTTAAACTTATTTCAGTTATTTGCTAAGTCAACATTTCTAATCTGTAGTTAAATTTTTCATCTAACATTGACATTTTTAGTTTTCATTTTAACTTTAGTTACATTTTTAGTTATTTTTTTGTGCTTTTGTCAGTTTTATAAGTTTTTATTCTTTTTAAATATTTCTATTTCACTTTTTTTTTTTGTTTTAGTCCAATTTTTGTTTAAGATTTTTCATCTAATATTTATATTTTTAGTTTTATTTTAGTTTTGGTTACATTTTTTAGCAATTACGTGTTAGGTGCGTTTGTCATTTTTAAATAGTTTTTGTTAATTTCAGTTTATTTAATTTTTTATTTCAGTTTTAGTATTTATTTATTTGTAGTTAATCATTTTAGTACTTTAACTTAAACTAATTTCAGTTATTTTCAAAGTCAACATTTCTATTTTTTTTTTTTTTTTTTTTTTTTTTTTAAGTTTTTCATCTAATATTGACATTTTTAGTTTTCATTTTAATTCCAGGTACATTTTTAGTAGTTTTGTCTTTATTATTATTATTATTATTATTAATATGATTTTTTTTTTTTTGTTCTTTGTAAATATTTTTATTTCAGTTCATTTTATTTTTTATTTCAGTTTTAGTTTTTACTTATTTACAGTTAATACTTTTAGTACTTAAGTTATTTGCTAAGGCAACATTTCTAATTTTCATTTTATTTTTTGTAATTTTATTGTTTGTCGTTTTTATTCATTTTTGTTTGTTTAATTATTACTAAATTACTAATTAGTGCTTTCAACCTAAACTTATTTCAGTTATTTGCCAAGGCATAATTTAAATTTGATGATTGAAGTTTTCACCAATTTTAGTAATTTTGTTTTGTGCTTTTATCATTAGCTTTGGTTCTTTTTAAATATTTATATTTTGGTATATTTTTTTTATTTATTTACAGTTAATAATTTTATTACTTCATTAATACTTTAACTTATTTCAGTTATTTGCCAACATTTTTAATTTTTGATTTAAGTTTTTTATCTAATATTGACATTTTCCATTTTCATTTTGTCAATTTTATTAGCTTTTGTTCTTTTTAAATATTTTTATTTCAGTTTTAGTTTTTATTTATTTATTTATTTACTTACTTGCAGTTCGCCAAGTCAACATTTCTAATTTACATTTTACCATTTTTTGTAAATTTATTGTAATTTTTATTAGTTTTTGTTAAATGTTAAATGTTGGTTTATTTCAGTTTTATGTTTTATTTCCAGTTAGTAATTTAGTGTGTCAACTTAAACTTATTTCAGTTATTTTCCAAGTTAATATTTCTAATGTTTTCACCTAATATAGACATTTTCCATTTTCACTTTAATTTGTTACATTTGAAAATATATATATATATATATATATATATATATATATAATTTTTTTTTTAATTATTATTATTTATTTATTTATTGGTTCTTCATAAATTTTCTATTTTGGTTTATTTTCTTTTTAATTCAAGTTTTTATTTTATTTACAGTTTATTTTCAGCTTTAACATACTTCAGTTATTTGCTAAGTTAAGTTTTTCACCCAATATTGACATTTTCAGTATTCATTTTAACATTTTAGTAATTTTGTTTTGTGCTTTTGTCATTTTTATTAGTTTTTGTTCTTTTTAAATATTTCAATTTCAGTTTATTTTATATTTCAGTTTTAGTTTTTATTTATTTACAGTTAATAATTTTAGTACTTCAACTTATTTGCCAATTATTATTATTTTTTTTTTTTTTCAGTTTTAGTAAAAATTTTAGTAATTATGTTTTACATGCTTTTGTCGTGTTAGGTTTAATTATTATTTTTATAATATATATATATATATATATATAATTTTTTTATTTTAAGTTTAGTACTTTAGTACTTTTAGTTTAATTTGTGTTTTTCAGTTTTATTTTATTTAACAAAAAATGTTTTTAATCGTTTTGGTTAATGACAACAATGGTGAATAAAATGTGAAATATGTTGGCGGTCCAAAATAGTCAAAACAGACCAAGATGGTCCAAGTAATCAGCTAATAAACTTCTGAATTCTTACCCGTCGTCCCACAGACTCAGCAGGTGTCTCTTTATTAGGTCCAAAATGCCTTCAATCCACAGCCAGAAGGTGAAGTTCTTCTCACTGCCAGACTGCATCAAACACGAGTCTCAAATCAGAACAACGGTGTGCAATGGACAATTCAATTAAAAAAATCTCGATTGGACCAACCTTGCAGAATCTGTTCCAAGGAATCTGAGCTTCAGGATCCATCACCGATTTAGGACCTGTGGGCCAAAGTTCACACGCTTGTGCATTGAGTTCATCTGTTCCAACAGAATCAAGTCACGCTCAACGTGAAGTACAGGAAGTGTTTCATACTCACCGAGGAGTTTAGAGCCCAGCATGTTTAACTGTTCTTGATTAAGACCTCGTTTGGTGATGGAGGAGAACTGCCAGCTCAGCATCTCCGATAGATGCCCCCACGTGGCTGCAGGAGGAGTCACGAAGAACGAAAGGTTCTGGAGAAGAAAACCGAAGTTCAAGGCAAGTCAGACTCTGTGGAGACGCCTCCAGGAATCTATTTTGTGATGCATGTAGAGCTCATATCTATAGCTGTAACTTCAACTCAACTTGTGTTGAAGACAATTTACTTTTGAACTTCATTTTTATATTTTCAGTTTTCATTTTGGTTTTAGGAATTATTTTTTTAGTTTTCCAGTTAGTAATTTTGGTGCTTTGACTTTTTTTTTTTTTTTTTTGTTAGATTAAGATTTTCATCTAATATTTTTATTTTCTTTTTTCATTTTAGTAAGAATTTTTTTTACATGCTTTTGTCATTTTTATTATTATTTTATGTTTCTTTTTAAATATTACTATTCAGGTTCAATTTATTTTTTAGTTCATTTTAGTAGTTTTACTGCTTTACAATTACTAAAAAATATATCTATTTAGGTTTAATCATTTCATTTGTATTTTTTTTTTTGTTTTCATTTAATATTCTTTTTTTCATATTTATTCATTTTTGTTCTTTTGAAAACATTTCAGTTTAGGTTTAGTTTATTTTTTATTTCAGTTTTAGTTATTCATTTCCAGTTAGTAATTTGAGTGTTTTAAATTAAACTTATTTCAGTTATTTGCTATTTTAAATGTTTAATTTTCATCTAATATTTATATTTTAATTGTTCATTGTAGTTTTTTTTTTATTTATTTAATTTTGTTACATGCTTTTGTCATTATTATTTTTTCTTTTTAAATATTATTGTTTTGCTTTGATTTAGTTCATTTTTTCTCCAGTTAGTAATTTTAGTGCTCTACTTTGTTTTTTTTTAATGTTTTTAGTTTTCATTTCATTAATGTTTTTTTTGTTTTTTTTTTTCATATTTATTTATTTTAGTTTTTTTTTTTTTTAACATTTCTGTCTAGGTTTCATTTATTTTTATTTCAGTTCTTTATTTTATTTATTTATTTATTTATTTATTTTAAATATTGCTATTTACGTTTAATTAATTTTTAGTTTCAAATAGATTTTTTTTGTTAGTAGTTAGTAATTTTAGTGCTTTATTAAAGTTACCAAAAATGTTTCATTTATTTATTAATCAGTTTAAGTTCAAGTTAGTAAATTTAGTGCATCAACTTATACCCATGTGAGTCATTTGCCACAGCAACCTTACTAATTTTTTAGGCTTTTATCTTTTTTCAGTTTAATTCTAGTGTGACTTCCAGTCATTTTGTTACGTGCGTAACGTGTTAAAGAGGACTTACCTTTGGCTCAGAGGTCAACATGTTGTACCACATGATGGAGGCCCATCCACTGGGCAGCTGACTGACGTTGGAGATCACGACTATAGGCAGAGACGAGGTCTGAAGATGCAGAGAAATAAGAAAGTTTGATTTAAAATTGATATGGTGATGGTTGTTTTCAACTCAGCTGTTCTGAAGGATTTTCTGACCTCAAAGTTCAAGACCATTCCAGACCAGCAGAGCTCAGCCTCAAAGGTGATGGAGTGAAGTTCTTCGGTGACGATCAGAGGACCCTGCCAAACGTTTAACAAAGAATTTAGCCACAAATGGCAGTTTGAGGTGTTTTTCCGCCAAGTTTGAAGCCAAGGAAATTCAGAAAATTGTTTCTAAACACACTATAAATCATGTTTCAGCCCCCTCAAGATTGAGTGGTTAATAGCACTTTTTTTATGTGGTGTGACAAACTTAAAACATTTAATATTGCTTTATAGACTACTTTTTTGAAGCTTTTATGTGATTTTTGGAGCTTTTTTTCCACATAACGAAAGTCTTGCAGTTTTGGAGCGACATGAGGGTGAGTACATGATGACAGAATATTCCTTTTTTAGCAATTTCATTTTTAACAATTTTAAAAAGTGCACTACAATTCAAAAGTTTGGGCTCAGTAAAGGTTTTGTACTTTTACTCAGCAAGTATGCATTAAATTGGTCAACATGACAGCAAACGCTTTTATAGATTTCTTTTTCAAATCATTTGTTTTGTCATTTCTGTTTAGGTTTAATTTAGTTTTCTTTCCGTTTTAGGTATTTATTTCCAGATTGTTATTTTAGTGTTGCAATTGAAACTTATTTTGGTTATTTGCCATTTCTAATTTTTTAGTTTTTAGTTTAGGATTTTATCTAATATTTAATTTTAGTACTTTTTTTTATTTTGTTACATGCTTTTGTTGTTTTTATCACTATAATTATTTTTATTTTTAAATATTACTATATAGGCTTGATTTAGTTCATTTATTAAGTGATTTACAAAAAATACAAAAAAAAAACAAATTTATTCTATTTAGGTCTAATATTTATATTTTTAGTTTTTTGTTTCATTTAACAGAGTCATTTAACTTTAACTTATTTCTTATTTTCCATTTCTAATTTTTCGTTTAGTTTAAGATTTACATGCTTTTGTCATTTTTTTTTTTTTCTTTTTAAATAATATTATTTAGGTTTTGTTTAAGTTTATTTTTCTCCATTTAGTAATTTCAGTGCTTTACTAAAATTACAAAAAAAGAAAAATGTGTTGTTTTTTTTTAATTATGTTTGTTTTTTTTTTTTTTTTTTTTTTCCATTTAGTCATTTCAGTACTTTTACAAAAGTACCTTTACAAATGACAAAAAAAGTGGTTTTTTTTTATTCTGTTTCTAATATTTCTATTTTTAAATTCTATTTAGGTTTAATCATCTAATATTTATACTTTTAGTTTTCATTTCATTACTTTTTTCATATTTATTCATGTTCTTTTTTTAAAACATTTCTGCTGAGGTATAATTTATTTTTAGTTATTTATTTCAAGTTAATAATTTTACAATTTTAACTTTAACGTATTTTTTTTATTTGCCATCTCAAATTTTTAGCTTAGTTTAAGATTTACATGCTTTAGCATTCATGCATTTTGTTAATATTAATATTATTAATAATATTTTGTTCATATTATTTAGGTTTATTTTATTTTATTTATTTTTTATTTTTTCTCCATTTAGTCATTTCAGTACTTTTACAAAAGTACCTTTACAAATTACAAAAAAAATAAGTGTTTTTTTTTTTATTATTCTGTTTAAGTTTCTAACATTTATATTTTTAAATTCTATTTAGGTTTAATCATCTAATATTTACACTTTTTAATTTCATTTTTTTTTTTTAGATATTTATTCATTTTTGTTCTTTTTAAAACATTTCTTTTTAGATTTAATTTATTTTTATTTCATTTTTAGTTATTTATTTCAAGTTAATCATTTTACAGTTTCAACTTTAACTTATTTCCTATTTGCCATTTCTAATTTTTCTTTTAGATTTACACACTTTTGTCACTTTTTAAAATTATTTTTAAATACTATTATTGAGGTTTAGATTAGTTTATTTTTTTGTTTCGGTTGTTTTTCTCCATTTTGTAATTTCACAAAAATTAATAAATATAAAAAACCTAAACATTTAATTAAAATGATAAATATTAAGTTTTTTATTCTATTTAAGTTTCTAATTCTGATATTTTTAGTTTTCATTTCAAAAGATTTCTATTTCAAATAAACGCTTGAGTTGAGTTTTTCTATTAATCAAAGTATGCTGAAAAAAGTTGAAAAAGTCATAATTTCTACCAAAATATTAAGCAGCACAGCTGTTTCCAACATTGATAATAAATCAGCCTATTAGAATGATTTCTAAAAGACTGAAATCTGAAGCAATGATGCTTAAAATTCAGCTTTGCATCCCAGAAATAAATTCCATTTCAAAACATATTGAAACAGAAAACACTTATTTTGAATTGTAATAATATTTCACAATACTACTGTTTCTACAGTATTTTTAATCAAATAAATGCAGCCTCGGTGAGCAAAAAAAGATTTCGGAAAGATTTTCAACTCACCTCACTTGTTCTGTTTCCGGTAACTTTCTTCTCTTTCAGTTGCTGTGAAATAAAAAGAATATAGTTACTAATACACATTTGACAAAATTACGCTTTTAAACCTATAATTTGCAGTTTTTCCGTTTTATTTTACCAGATGACGGAATTCTGCTGCCATCCCATTGGATTCCTCCATGTTCATCACCTTCATAGCCGTTCCCAAGATGTTAAACATGCGAAACCTAAATCAAAAGCATTACTAAGTAAGCAGAATTACATTAATTAAAATAAAATTCATAATGCATTTAAGAACAACTGAGCAAAAATAAAAACTGTCATTATTTACTCACTCACAATGTGTTACTTTTTTTATTATTGTATAGCAAGACTTGTATAAGAACCTTTTAAAATATTTCCTTCAAAAAATCAAGGTGACTAAATGATGACAGATTTTAATTAAGGTAACTGTCCCTTTAAAATGGTATGGAAATATGGAAATTATGCCGAACACACCCTTTCCGTTTCTCAACGATGTCCCTGAAAAGTAAAAACACAAGAAATGAAATACATCCTCAGTGTTTTTTCCTCAATGCATGCTAAGCTAAGAATATTAACCACATGAGTAATTCATTAGACATGTAAACATGAACTAAGTGATTCCTCTGAATTACAGCTAAGTCAGAGTATGTTCAAGACGTACTTATCAAATTGCACCTTCACCCGAACAGTGTGGTTGAATTCTTGAAGTTTTATGAGCAGCCTGCCACACAGAAAGAATGTGATTCATCATTCATCAGCAGTTACATGGACTTTACTTCCAGAGAAGTGCTTTGTGTCTATAGTTACCGTAATTTGAGGGTAAACAGAACGCCCGTTTTGAGCACCAAAGGTCTTTGTAGTTGTGTCGGCATGCACGGCTGTCGCTCCACGACCAGAGAGCTGAAACACACGTAGATGAAAATGATTCATTGTCAGCGACTCCTTTCAGCAGTGGTGTGTCAAGCAAAGTAGGATTCTTACTTTGTAATGAGGGTTTTGAAGTTGGACATGATCCTGTCTTCCAGAGTGGTTTTGATGAGGGTGATGGGATCGCTCTCGTATGTGAATTTCTGCTCCAGCTCCAGAAGCTTCTTGAGCTGCTGCCTGAGCTGAAGCAGAGATTCTCCTAGTGAAGTAAACCTGAGAGGAAAAACAAACTCAATTCAATAAAATACGACTTAAATGATTTTGTAGAACCTAAAAGTGTGATTCAGCAAAATTACATATATAGAGAGAGAGGTTGCGTTAACCGAAAATTCTCCGTCATTGACAGAATTATTTTTATTTTTTTTTTATCAGCGACGGAAAAATCTGAACGCCGTCCGTCATTTCACCTAGTGATGGGAAGTTCGGATCATTTTACCGACTCGGATCTTTGAGTCTCGTTCAGCAAAATGAACGAATCTTTTTTTCGAGTCATTTCGTTCATTTCGTCAAATATAATTAAAATGTTACCTGTTACCTCCCTGACACATCTCCTGCTTACACAAACGTTGATCACACTTCAAACAAAACAAAACTATAATGCTAAAAGAAGCAGAAGTCACCGGAAAAAGAATCGATTAAGTCATCTCTCGAGTCTTCGGGTTTGAATCGTTCGTTCATCACGTGACAGCCCCATAAGGTGAACGAACGACTCTAAAAACCCGAAGACTCAAAACAGGTGAACTAATTCCAGTACATGACCTAATAGGATGTTGCGCATGCGCGACTGAACGAATCACTCCCCGAGACAACTCGTTCGTCCCGAGTCACATTAAAGATTCGTTCAAAATGAACGAATCGTTCAAGAACGACCCATCACTATTGAGCACAGAGGAGTCCACAGAAGCTACAACGATCTGATACGCCACATTAAAGAGCGCCAAAACGGTATTTATTGCTTTAATTTCCTAATGAAATGGACCGAATTTGAAATCTGAGACGTTTACATCAAACGTAACACAAAACCTAGCCTGCTGCTGTTTTTGGGAAGGAAGAGACGCTATGTATTGTTTATTTATCAACTGAAAACAGCATAGACCAAAAGATCCATTGTGATTTAAGAATCTATTTTGGTTCCTTAAAATGAGACTCTATAAAGTACCATAAAATTATGTAAGCAAAAAAAGTCAGTAGTGTAGCAAAATCGTCATGATTTATTTAATGTCAATATATTTAATATTGTGGTAACACTTTACAATAGGGTTCCATTAGTTAATGTTAATGTACTAACATGCACAAACAATGAACAATACATTAATGATACTATTTATTAATCTTTTTTAATGTTAGTTAATAAAAAATACAGTCATTTGTTGTTTAGTTCATGTTGATTCACAGTGCATTAACTAATGTTAAAAAACACAACTTGTAATTTTAATAATACATTAGTAAATGATGAAATTAACGAACTAAGATTAATAAATGCTTTTGAAGTATTGTTTATTCTTAGTTCATGGTCACTAACGTAGTTAATTGATGTTAACTAATGAACCTTATTGCAAAGTGTTACCAATATTGTCAGTTTTGCACATCTGTAAAATTTAGTTTGCAAAAACAAATGGCTACTGTCAATAGCAAAATTAGCAATATTTATATACTGGTAAAATATTTACATACTGTCAATATTTCCAAAAAATTTGCAAGAAAAAAAAAGTATATTGTTGCAAAGTTATCAATATTTATATTAAACAAAAGTTCTATTAAAATATGTGAGCAAAAAACACAATTTATGTAATGTCAATATGGTTAATAGTGTCAATATTTCGAGGTAGTTTTGCAAGCAGAAAAGGTCTATAAAATTTTGTGTGCAAAAAAAGTGTTATGTCAATAGTGTTGCAAAATTAGTAATATTTATATACTGTCAGTATATTTAATATCATCAGAATTATCTAAATTTATATACTGTGAAAAGACTTATACACTGTCAATATTTCTGTAAAATGTTGCAGGTAGAAAAAGTAAAAAAAAATTGCAAACGAAAAAGGCCCATCGTTAAAAGTGTTGCAAAATGATCAGTATTTTACATATTGTCAATGTTTCCAAAAATTCTGCAAGCAAGAAAGGTCTATAACATTTTGTGTGCCAAAAAAGTCCACTATTAATAACACTGCAAAATTATCAATATTTGTATACTGTCAATATATTTAAAATTGGCAATATTTCCCCGGCAAATTTCGCAGGCAGAAATGTTGTACAAAATGTTGTGAGCAAAAAGTCAACAGTGTAGCAAAATTGTCAGAATTTACTTATTGCCAATCCTGTATATTTAATATTGCCAATATTTTTGTGAAATTTCACAAGTAGAAAAGAAAAGGTCTACAAAATACTGTGCACAAAAACAATTCACTGTCTATTGTCAATAGTTTTGCAAAATTATATTTATATACTGTCAAAACATTTATTATTGCAAATATTTCTGTGCAGTTTTGTAACCACAAAAGGTCTATAGTATTTTGTGTGCAAAAAAAGTGTATTGTCAATAGTGTTGCAAAATTATCAATATTTACATACTGTCAGTATATGTAATACTGTTAATATTTCCACAAATTTTTTGCACAAAATTTGGAGAGCAAAAAAATCAGTAGTGAAATTGTTACGATTTACTTAATGTCAGTATATTTAATATTGTCAATATTTCTGTGAAATTTCACAAGCAGAAAAGGTCTACAAAATACTGTGCGCAAAAAACACAATCCACTGTCTATTGTCAATGGTCTAGCAAAATTATAAATATTTATATACCGTCAAAACATTTATTAGTGCAAATATTTCTGTGCAGTTTTGTAAGCATAAAAGATTTATAACATTTTATGCACAAAAAAAGTATATTGTCAATAATGTTGCAAAATTATTAATATTTACATACTGTCAATATTTCCACAGAATTCACCAGGAAGAAAAGCTCTAAAAAATCAATAGTGTAGTGAAATTGTTACAATTTACTTAATGTCAGTATTTTTAATATTGCCAATATTTCTAAAGAAAAGGAGAAAGGGTTTATCAAATTTTGTTCACAAAATTATACTGTCAAAATATTTATATGCTGTCAATTTTGCGAACAAAAAAGGCCCACTCACTATTTTTACATATTGTCAGTATTTCCAAAAAAATTTGCAAGTAATAAAGGTAAAAAAAAATGTGCAAAAAAGTCTATTGTCAGTATATAATTAGCAATAATTATATACTGTCAATATTTTAATAGTCTATATTTCCCTGAAATTTCAAAGCCAGAAAAGTTCCATATAATTTTGTGAGCAAAAAAGTCAATAGTGTAGCGAAATTTTCGTGATTTAAGTAATGTCAATATGTATTTATTATTGTCAATATTTTGTTTGCATAAAGATGGAAATTATGAATTAATTGTGGTTTATGTTTGTTACCAGTTCTGCAGCTGGTCCAAGCAGACATTAGTAAGTCCACCGATGCAAAACATCTGTTGACGGCGCTTCCATTCGGACAATTCTGTTGAGATTAGCTCCAAGATCAACGGATCCATAATGTTCAACACGTCTGACATCTGAGTGATCGCACTCTATGGGGACACAAACACAAACAAGGTCGAATGCAACTTCTTCTCTTTGCTAACCAATTAGCATTACAGAACAAGAAAACACAATGGATCCCCAATGTTCTCACCACTCTTGTTTCGTTGAGTTTCATAAACATGGCACGGATAGTCAGTCTCTCCCGGTTCAGGTCTTCCTTTGAAATGGTGCCGTTCAGTTCCTCTGTTGAACAGATGAAAGCAAGACTAAGTTTGGTATTTGTCTAAAACAAATTAGCTAGTTCCGACTCAAGGTGCGTCACATTTACCATTGTTTAGAGATTTCTCAAGCGAAATAAGCAATACTGAGCTTCGGTAATTGTAGCTAGTTCTGACTTAGGGTATGTCATATTTACCCAAATTTGGCAAGCAAAATAAGTAATACTGAATTTCAGTATTGCTACTTTTACTTCTGTGCATCACATTACCATTGATTGGTGATTTTTTTTTTTTTTTTTTTTTTTTTTTTTTGCGAAATAAGCAATATAGAGTTTCTGTACTTTTTCAATATTAGCTAGCTGTGACCTAAAATGCAGTTAAAGTTTTTGGTAAATTTTCACAAGCAAAATAAGCAACTCTACGTTTTGGTACTTGTTGACAAAAATCGAGCAAAAAATAAGCAAAACTACATTTCAGTACTTCCAGCAAAAAATGCCAGTCCTAACTTAAAGTGAATTTTCACAAGCGAAATAAACAATTCTGAGTATTTGGCAAAAAAAGACCTAGTTCCGACTGAATGTGTGTCATGTTTCCTGTTGCTTGGTTAGTTTTCGCAAGCGAAATAAGAAATACTGAATTTCAGTACTTGACAAAAATATAGCTAGTTCTGAATTAAGGTGCGTCACATTTACGCTTATTTGGCAAAATGAGCAGTACTTAATTTCACCACTGGTGTTTAAAAAAAAAAGCAATACTACATTTCAGTACTTGCCGAAAAAAGCTATATGACTTAATGTGCATCATATTTACAGATGTTTGACAAATTTTTCGAGTGCGAAATAAGCAATACTTTTCAAATAAATAGCTAGTTCTGACCAAAGATACGGTAACACTTACTGTTGTTCAACGAATTTTCACTAGCGAAATAAGCAACACAAAAACTTGTAATGTGACCGCACCTTTAATAAAGTTATTTTTCGACAACAAAGAAGCCATCGTGTTACCTCTGCTTTGTAGAGTTTTGCTCTTGAAGTCGTATTCGTCTTGCAG